>NC_090753.1:97512973-97610473 GCF_036898095.1 Palaemon carinicauda | reverse complement strand
CGAGCAGATCCAGAAGGGGGCAATGGTCCCACGACGTCGATGTGTATGTGACAGAAACGTCTTTTTGGCTGGGGGAAATCGCCTACCCCCGATTCGGTGTGACGGCTGACTTTGCTTGACTGGCAGTTGATGCATGACTTCGCCCATTCCCGGGCGTCCTTTTTTATCCCTGGCCAGACGAACTTCTCAGACAGAAGGCGAGCGGTGGTGCGTCCTGAGGGGTGTGAAAGTCCATGGATGATATCGAATATTTTCCTTCTGCAGGAGGCTGGTATCCAGGGACGTGGGCGGCCGGTGCTGGTGTCGCAAAGAATAGTTACTCCTGCTGGTCCGAGGGGATTTGCACTTATCTTGAGCGCGGATGGCCACGTCAGGTGATCCTGTGCTTCTCGGTCGGTGCGTTGTTCGGTTGCGAGATTGGCGTAGTCAATTCCCAGGTGGATTGCGTCAATTTCAATCCTTGAAAGGGCGTCCGCGACTGGATTTTTCTTTCCTGGGACGTAACGTATGGTGCACCCGAATTTGGCGATTGTTGCGAGATGACGTTGTTGTCGGGAGGACCATGCGTCAGTCGATTTCGTAAAAGCGCGTACGAGGGGTTGATGGTCCGTCGCGATTGTGAAGGGAGTGCCCTCCAAGATGTGCCTGAAGTGGCGGACGGCGAGGTAGACGGCGAGGAGTTCCCTATCGAAGGTGCTGTATCTTGTTTCGGCGGGTTTCAATTTCTTGCTGAAGAATGCCAGCGGTCGAGGAGAACCATCGGCGTAGTTGCTCCAGCACAGCCCCACAGGCGACGTTGCTGGCGTCGGTCGTTAGTCGCAGGGGCGCGCTGTCGTCGAAATGAGCCAGGGTGGTGGCATTCGCGAGGGCATCCTTCGTCCGGGCGAATGCCTGTTGCTGGGGCAAACCCCACTCGAGTTTTTTCGCTTTTCCTTTCAGGACGTTGTCGAGGGGTGACAGGGTTTGTGCGATGTTGGGGATGAAGCGCCTATAGTAATTGACCATCCCCAGGAACTCCTGAAGTTGGCGGATGGTCGTAGGTATCGGGAACTTTCTGATGGCGTCGACCTTCGTTGTCATGGGTTTTACCCCGCACGAGGATACGCGGTGACCAAGGAAATCCACTCCTCCCGCACCGAACGTGCATTTGTCGAAACGTACGACCAGGCCGTTCTCCTGTAGGCGTTTGAGGACGGTGCGGACGTGCCTCCGGTGTTCCTCCTTGGTTTTCGAGAATATCAGGATGTCGTCGACGTAGCAGACGCAGAAAGGTAGGTCACCCAGAATGCTATCCATTAGTCGTTGGAAGGTCACCCCGGCGTTGCGTAGACCGAAGGTTGAGTATGGGAAGGTGTAGGATCCAAAAGGCGTTACAATGGCAGTTTTCGGGATGTCTTCCGGAAATACGGGGACCTGGAAGTAAGACTTGAGGAGGTCCATCTTGGTAAAATACTTTGCGCCGTGCAACGTGTTCGTTAGGTCCTGCATGTTGGGCAGCGGGTAGTGATCGGGCGTTGTGATGAGGTTGAGGCGCCTGTAGTCGCTGCAAGGTCTCCAGGACCCGTCCGGCTTTTTTACCATGTGTAGCGGCGATGCCCAGGGGCTCGATGCTTTCTTACAGATACCCATGCGTTCCATGTCCTCAAAGGCGCGTTTGGCATCCTTCAGTTTCTGGGGCGGGAAGCGGCGGAATTTGGCGTGAGTAGGAGGTCCTGTCGTTGTGTTGTGGTGGTAAATCCCGTGCTTGGACGGGGAACCTGGCGAGTGTCGGAGCTCGGGCTTGAAAACCTCGGGAAATTCTTGTAAGAGGTCGGCGTAGGGGTGCGTCGTTACGGCGGATACGGACATTGTTGCAGGGCCGTGTTCCAGGGCGCGGGACTGGCAGGTTCCCGTGTCGATGAGACGTTTGTTGGCGACATCGACGAGGAGTCCGTGGTGGGCGAGGAAATCCGCACCGAGGAGGGGGCAATTGACGTCAGCGATGGCTAAGGGCCAAGAATACGAACGGCACATGATAGATATCTTGAGGGTCCTAATCCCATAGCACCCTATGGGAGATCCGTTGGCGGCGATGAGTAAGGGAGCGTTTTTGTCGGGACCACGGTCTAGGTCGGACTTGGAAGGTGGGAACGTTGACTGCATTGCGCCGGTGTCTACCATGAGTCTACGGTTGGAAATGGTATCGAGGATATAGAAACCATTCTTGTTTTGGTTACCTGCGGCTGCGATGGTGGCAGGTGGATGCTTCTGGCGTCGTATTCTAGGGAAACTGCATGGTGCTCTACATTTCTTGGCGTCGCTGCCGAACTGTTGGTGGTAGGAGCACCATGCTGGGTTATTCCTAGGGTTCGGTCGTGTTGGTTGCGGCGGTTTCTTTCTTGATAGAACGTTGATCTCGTCGTCCTCAGGGGCCGTTGCCGAGGAGTCTATGGAAGAGCAGCTGCTGAAGGAGGAGAACGAAAGCGGTGTTGACGATGATGCTCCGAGGCGAGATGGTTTGAAGGCCTCGTGGAGCTTCTGAGCCTTCGACAGGAGTTCGTTCATCGGGAGCGTGTCGGCGTCTGTCAATCGGGCCCTTACGTCCTGTGGTAGGCGTCGAAGAAAGATCTCGCGAGATAAGCTAATCTTACGTCGTCGGCCGTTGCTGTCTGTTTCGGGGAGCATAAGCAGGCCGGTTAACTCGTCCCACGCCTCTACAGGAGAGGTGTCACCCATGGGCTTGCCGGCGAGGTCCAGAACTTTCTGTGCCCTTGCTGAGACGGAGAGGGAGTAGATACCAATGAGTTTCGTTCTCAGTTCGTCGTATGAAACTTGGCCGGCCTGGGCGTCGAGCCATGGGGAAATCTTGTCGAATACCTCTTCAGGTATGGAGGTGAGAACGATGTCAGCCTTGGCGCAGGAGTCGCTGAGTCTAGCGACACGGAAGAGTACGTCTGCTCTCAGGAACCAGGAAGCGGTGTTGTGTTGAGAAAAGGGCGGCAGTTTGACTTTGGGCGTGGAGGCGAGGCCGTTGGGTGCGATGGGCGTGTTGCTTCCTGCATCGTGGCCAGACGACGAGTCGGCGAAGAGGAGGGAAGTTGATATGTCGGTTAAGCTCATCCTACTGCCTTACATTCACCGAAGTGTGGGAGAACCAAAGGCAGGCTCATGCCTAAGGTAACGGAGTATAGAGAAGGTAGCACGGCCGTAATAAGTCCGTTAATGGCAAAGCCAAAACCGCTGATGCTACTTTCAACTCCGGGGTCACCAGTTGTAAGAACAGTCAGACAAGCGTCACCAAGATCAACTGATGCTTTATTCAAATGTGCATGGGAGTATATTACAAGGTGCGGACGGAAAGGTAGGATGGCGCTGGCGCCAAATCAGAATGAATTGCCCGCCAAAATATATGTGTTTTCTTACACTTACAAATATACGAATTATGAGTTAACAGAAACATGTAATGAAATGATACATATGTCAAAATGTAGCTCTGATAGAGCGGAATACATATACATGGGAAACCACGGTGTGGCGAAAGGAGAATTCAAATAAATGAGCAGTTTGTTGATTTTCTGGACGACGAAGGGAGCGGTGTCCTTACAGCGTCAGTCAGTTAACTCTTCGAAAACTTTGATTACACGCACTTATAATCAATGCTGTTTAATTGCACATTTAAAGCTGTTAGTGGTTTGCAATTTTTTTCTATGTGCTGTTTATTGATAGAGATGAAGGGTGAATTGATGATTACGAAACTGGATGCATCAAATTGGCCTATTATTTTCTTTTTATAATTTTCTTTTCTTCAAATTCAGCCCTAATAGGTTGTTTTGGCTACTGTGAAGTTGAGGGCTTGCTTCTATTAGGCTATATGGATTTGACAATTTACGCAGAATACGCCATGTGATACTAGGCTAAACCCCTAATAATGTATACGACAACCTGATCTTGTAGGTCCTGTAGAGCACGACGTGTCCATTTATGATAGGACCAGGAAAACAACCTTTAAAGTAAGCAGTAATGAGAGTGTGTCTTCATCTCAAGTTAAAGAGTCTCAGAAGGCTTTCTCTATACATGTGATTGATGTTTCTGATATCATTCATTTTGTAACGTCCTGCAATACTAAAAATTATGTTTTCCGATACCTTTAAGAAACATCTTGAATAAGAAAACCTATAAAACAAACTGTTCTTTGAGAACAAACATTTTCGGAGCGGAGAGGAGGAAGTCAACACTCATCCGGGAGGATACTAATCTTTCTGAAGACTCTACCCTGTGTTTGCCTTCTGACTAAATCATTGATGGTGGTGGTCTTTAGCTCTTTAACCAAAAGAGACTGAGCTTTGCTATGGTCCAGGATGATTGTTTCCTTAGGGATTGTATCATCTCTAATTGACGACTCCGAGTTAAGCCTTACATAGAAGTAAGGATAACTATTGACCGAAAGGAAGAATTCCAAGTCCAAGACTGGTTTGGAACCCAAACTCTCTCCAATGTGGAGGTATCCGTCACTTAGGCCATATGCTTAGCATAATGCCAAAGGTTCTTACTGTGCATTCTGGTAAGCTCAAAGCTGTGGGAGCCTTAAAAGCAGGCCCTTTTGTAAGGCTTCTATCCTCGCTTGAGAACGTTCTTGTTTGTTGGTGAAGTCTTCCATGAAAGTTTTCATGGACACCACAAGATTCGAGTTATCAGGAAACGAAGGTTTGTCTAATGTAGGAACAAGGGTGGAGATGTAAGCTAGAGTTGGGAAACCAATTAAAGAGACACTGGGAACTGTACTCAAATGATGTACATCCAAAGACTCTTCAGGAGCTTCCGTGGTCGCAGGATCCTCTCCCTCTCTGACAACCCAGAAGAAGTTGTCGACGTGTTATCGGTGGACATGTTCATGACTTGCAGAATGTCCCGAACTTCATCACCCCCATGATCTGCTGGTAACGGCGGGAGTTGAACCGTCGGTAACTGGTGATCAAACACTGAGTTCACCTCAGCCTTGGGAAAGAGGAGGTCCTTTAGTTCTAGAGAAGGAAGATAAGGAGCACCTTGTTGAGAGCTCTTCTGGAAACCTCCTACCTTCCTATTATCAGCGACCTATAAAAAAGAAAACATTTTCAATGAGTACCCATCATTGAAAATTAAATCTTAGAATTAAGTAAGCATTTGTTTGTCTAATGGATAAAACCTAAGCTAAATAAACCTAGCCCCTAAATATGCTAAGTTTCGAGTAATCAAGACACATTCCAAACAGTTCAGAAATCAATGGGGTATTTATGAAGTAAACTATTTGACAGTGTAGTAGGAATATGGAAGAAAGGTTCACACCAAAGGGACACCAGAACCTCAAGAGTAGGTCTTTTGGAACAACCTAACAAGGCAAGTTCACTCATCATCTGCCTAGACCAGCAACAGATACCCCCGAGGTGGGAGCAGCTTGATTGAGGCGGCAACTATTTCTAGTAGCCAAGATAAAAACTGACCTGTCAATACCCCAGGCATGTCGACACAAAGCGGCAGATGGTTTGTAAAGTCTACAGAAAGAGAGTGAACAATCCCATAGGGAAGTGTCCACACTCAGGGGAAGTACATGAATGAAAGGCAGCTAAAAAAAGGACCAACCAAGACCTGATTATTATCATTAACTTATGAAAAGTGGGGGTTTTAGCCCGTAAGATAATGAGAGCCGTACATGACGGCCAGGACGCTAAGAACTTAAAATTCAAAGGATATCCTGACAAATAGGTGGGATCTTACCAACCAACTCCAGAGGACAATATCCCTCAGATACGGGAGAGGATAGGAAAGAGCAGATGACTAGTTTAAGGCTGCAGCTGAGGCAGCAGAGGGAAAGACCCATGGCCAACACACAGCCAGTGCTAGAAGAACTCAGACTGACAAGACTTGAAGCAGAGACAGAAGGCGACACTTCTGCCTAGATAGGCTAACCAAGCAAGGGAGTCAAGACTCCACAGCAAGAGAGACATAGCACAGGAAGGGAAGCTGCAGACAGAGAACAGGCAACTGTCAAGGCGGCAGAGGACCCTAAGAGGTACCAACTAGATAGGATTAGGCCATAGGGAGAACTGTCTAGGCAAGCCTATCCAACCTAGCAGGTGAGGGAAAACTTAAAGCCAGGGTAAGATGACTAGACAAGAGGAAAATAGTTCCTATTGCAGTCAGATTATGGCCTAAATAGGAAAGGGAACAGGCAGAGAAAACACCACAGGGTAGTCTTTAAAGTGGCAGAGAGAGTTATTCTAGGAATGGAGAAAATTGCGCCTACCTAGGGCCAAGAAAGATAACCTACGAGGTATCTTGTCCAAGAATGGGCATGAAGCGTACTTGAGCCGCCATGGGACTATACAGGGATCGGAATGAAGTTCCACAGCAAGTAGGCACACTAACAGGCACGAGGGTAAGGGAAAAAGGGGTGGTAATGGGAGACTCAGAAATTGGTGAGGCGGCATGACAGGAAGGCTCAACTGTGACATTAGAACAAGAATAGTGTACAAGGGGTGTGCAGTGATAAGGCACAGAGGACAAGTCCTCACAACCAGTCATAGCCCACCAAAGACTAAGAGGGAAGCCTAAGAATGGTTAAGGTGACACAAGGGGGTCTACCTGTCAACATTAGAATAGGGGTAAGGTGTTCCAATGGGTAAACATAAGCAGACACAGGGAATAAGTTCCCAAGACCTGTGCCACCTCGCCACGCTTATAGGCTAAGCGTAAAGTGAAAACAGTCACCCTAGGACAACTGAAAAAAACTATTCAACTCACAGAGGGACTTTCAAGACTGCAGCTCCCCGCCGTGACAAGTCGACAGCATGGGAGGAGGACAGCCTCACCAAACCAGAAAGGTTAGGTAATAGACGGGCATCCTGCACAAGTGAAAATTTACTAGGCATGACTGCCGGCTAGGGTAGTGAGCTAACCAGGGTCAATGCTGATAAAAAAACACACAAGAAACACCAAAAAAGGGAGGTAGGATACCCATAAACATAGCACACTCTAAAAGAATAATGTAAAACATATTCCTGTAATAATATGGCTAAATAACTAGGCATTTCTGAGCAATTTGATAACATGGTGTAATGGTGCTGACCGCATGCCGACCACAAAACAGTAAAAGCATATAACTCTAAAAATACACGGGGTAGATACGCGAATTCTCCAACACACAAAAAAAGGAGTGTACTCAACTTAGTTGATGAAGAAGAAGCTGAAGCATCCATGATTGAAAATCGCTCAAAAAGCTAAGAAAAAAAGGCAGAAACTCCCCAAGCGATCGTCAAAGATGATGCTGTGAAGAGTGAATGGTTCAACAGGAAACTAGTTAGTTTTTGTAGGTACATGAAAAGACACATTTCACATGTACCAGTATTATCATGATTATTATTATTGTATGTACCATTTACTGCATTATCATGATTATTATTATTATACGTATTATTAATCGTATTATGTACTTTCAACCATTATTTCAGATATTGCATATCAGTAGATTAATTCCTGTAATGTTATTGATATGATATGGCAACATTGAGTCGGCATTGGCAACAACTATCTGTTGTGTTCCCATGATGCAGTCTGTTTGTCTTCGGCCCCTTAGCTGATAAGTTATCTTTTCTTGTATCCCACGTATCTTGTGTATTAATCTAATAGACATTGAGACCCTACTTTTTAAGTTGTATCCTTGCCCCACCAATTAAGGTTACGGAAGTTACCAACACGTACAGTTATAGCACATTGAGATCGGAAGTTATGACAGCTCACTTGCCCACGTGTTCTTCCCTCTACCTTATCCTTTGAGACAAGGTTAACTCTATTTTGGCAAAGATAGTCATGGCTTCTTATTATGTGGCCCTGATTTATACACGATTTCAGAACTCTGTTGATACCTCTAAGGAAAATTTCTTTAGTATATCACTCGTAGGAATATCCCAAGTAGAAGCTGCATATGAGGAACTTCCATCAGGATGACATGGTTCGAGCACACCCCCCCCCCTCCAAAAAAAGACAAAAAATTATATGTATATATACTGTATATATATATATATATATATATATATATATATATATATATATGTATAGGCATATATATATATATATATATATATATATATATATATATATATTTATATATAAGGCTATATTGTATATATAAATATATATATATATATATATATATATATATATATATATATATATATATATATACAGACTACACACGTATATACATAAATATACATACATACATGTGTATATTTATAAATGTGTACATAAATATATGTTGTGTATAAATGTGTATATATAAATATGTATATATATATATATATATATATATATATATATGTGTGTGTATGTATATTTATATATATATATATATATATATATATATATATATAAATATATATATATATATATATATAAATGTATATATATATATATATATATATATATATATATATGTATATATATATATATATATATATATATATATATATATATATACATATATATATGTATGTAAAAAGAGAACATAAGCCCTTGTTCATAACTCATATGGATCATATACCACTCTTAAACAAATTATTTAAGACTTCATAACAAAATACGTGAAACAAAATGTTAATTCTTATAAATAACATATACTGACTTCAATGAAAAATACAATGAAGTTAACGACGAACATCTTACATAATTTACATACCAAACTTGCCTATATGAGAGGAACTAATCTCACAAGCTGGCTATTCACCTCACAAATGAAATATATAAATAAAATATATTAATGAATTATTTACTCTATACTAGACCAGCTTTATAAGTATATATATATATATATATATATATATATATATATATATATATATATATGTATATATATATATATGTGTGTGTATATATATATATATATATATGTGTGTATATATATATATATGTGTGTATATATATATATATATATACATAAATATATATATATATATATATATATATATATATATATATATATATATATATATATACACCTCTCATTTAGGTATAAGTTTCGTATGTAAATTATGTGAGATTTTATTGTTAATTTCATTGTATTCTTCATTCAAGTCAGTATATGTAAATTTACGTTTTTTTTAAGAATTAACTATTTATTCCATATATTTAGTTACGAAGTCTTACGTAATTTGTTTAAGAGTGGTATATGATCCATATGAGTTATGAACAAGGACTTACGTAATTTCCTTTTATAATTTTATGAGGTATTGGGTCATGTTTGTGAGAAGATACGCAATTCTTATATTTGCCACGTGTTTTGGAAGGCTTTTGAAATCCCCAGTTAGATTTTATCTTTTTTTATTTCCAAAAACTGTAGGTGGGTGGAACTGCTGAGAGAGAGAGAGAGAGAGAGTTGCCTGAAACCAAGATTCGTCCCCCTGAATTTTAATTTAGTTGATAACTTTGCCATCACTTATAGCCAGCCCCCAAACCATGAGAATAATCTATTAGAATATTCTAGAAGCCGTCCTGTGAAAGAGCCAGATGTCCTCCTCTCTGTCAAGGGCCTATAGTGTGTCCTCTCCAAAGTGATTGAGTTTAATTACAACATACAGTATATCGTGTGTAGTGAGTTGAAACGTTATTTTCATTAAGTGTCACGGCTAATTAATTGAGTAAAATTTAATTTCAATTGAAACAAGTGATTGTATAATTTTCCTAAGTATATATTTCTTTTGCCTTAGTCTAAGTTTTGTTCAGACTTAATATTTTGAGTGATTTATTATTTTATGTAAATTCTTTCAGAGTGTTGAAATTTTTATAGAATTTATTTATTTTTGTAAAGAGTGTATTATTTCAATCACCATTGTTTTCACAGTACTCTCTTGTATCCCAGCTAAAGAATTGAAGTAAGAAGTTGTTTGAAAAGTTCTTAATAATAATTACCCAGTTTTGTTTAGAGTGTACTCGAAAGACCTTTGGATGTTCAGTGTTTTTATATATTGCTGTCTGGGAGTTATACAACTGCCTTAGAGCTCGAGTATTAATATTTTCAAGTGTAACAGATTGAATGTAAGAGCAAATAGGTGAGTTTGGAACTCAAGAGGTTGTGTACCTTGCCAGCTTTAATATATATAATATTATATACAGGTTCCCAGACCCCGGGACTATAATATAATATATTTTTGGTGCCCAGACTCTTGGGATCGAGTGAGTCTGTTTTATATATTGGTGATAAAAGGGCTGTGTTTTGATTAAGGTTTTGTACAATTTAGTGTTGTTAAGATTTAGTGTATTGTTAGGATATATTTTTTGGAGAGGTATAAAGTTATTTGTTAAAGTACAAGATGGCACATTTTAATATCCATCAAACGCGCGAAGAGATCTGAGAAGACCAGTTACGCTTCGTCTACGTACTCTTCTCAGGCCTTGGTCCCAAGCCAGACATCTAAAGAAGTCGGTACTTCTTCAGCCACCTCCCCTGTCGGTGACGATTCACACAGACGCCTCGAAGGAGGGGTGGGGAGGTCACTCTCATCGGAAAAAGGCCCAAGGGACTTGGTCCAATCTATTCAAGACCTTTCACATAAACTTTCTAGAGGCTATGGCAGTGCTCCTTACCTTAAAGAAAGTCTCCCCGCGTCACTCGATCCACATAAGGTTGGTGCTGGACAGCGAGGTAGTTGTGAGATGCTTGAATCGACAAGGATCAAGGTCGCCACCTCTCAACCAGGTGATGTTGGCCATCTTCCGATTGGCGGAAAAGAAGAAGTGGTACCTGTCGGCAGTTCACCTTCAAGAAGTCCGCAATGTGACAGCGGACGCTCTATCCAGGTTCACACCGATAGAGTCGGAATGGTCCCTAGACGCAGGATCGTTCTCCTTCATCTTGAGTCAAGTCCCAGAACTGCAGATAGACCTCTTTGCGACGAAAGACAACAAGAAGTTGCCCCTGTACGTGTCCCCGTACGAGGACCCCTTGGCGGAAGCAGTGGACGCGATGTCCCTCGACTGTAACAGATGGTCCAGGATTTATCTGTTCCCTCCTCACAACCTTCTGTTGAGGGTCCTCAACAAACTGAGATCCTTCAAGGGAGTAGCGGCAATAGTGGCCCACAAGTGGCCGAACAGCGTGTGGTTCCCCCTGGCATTGGAACTACGGTTGAAGTTTCTACCGCTACCAGATCCAGTTCTGACCCAGCGAGTCCAGAAGTCGACTGTCTGCGCTTCATTACAGAAAACCCGGACCCTGCAGCTCATGATTTTCTCTCCCTAGCGGTGAGAAAGCGTTTCGGGATTTCAAAAGCCAGCATAGACTTCCTAGAGGAATATAAGTGCAAATCTACTAGAAGGCAATATGAGTCATCTTGGAGAAAATGGGTGGCCTTTGTCAAGGCGAAGAATCCGCAGGAGATCTCGACGGACTTCTGCTTATCTTTCTTCATCCACCTCCATGGTCAAGGGTTGGCAGCTAACACGATTTCAACGTGTAAGTCTGCTTTGACAAGACCCATTCTATATGCCTTCCAGGTGGACCTCGCTAACGAGATCTTTAATAAAGTTCCGAAAGCCTGCGCTAGGCTTAGACCTTCAGCACCTCCAAAGCCCATTTCATGGTCTTTAGATAAAGTTCTTCATTTCGCTTCACTGTTGAACAATGAGGAGTGTGCGTTAAAGGATTTGACCCAAAAAGTTATTTTCCTATTTGCACTCGCATCCGAGGCCAGGGTTAGTGAGATTGTAGCCCTCTCGAGAGAGGAAGGTTGTGTTCAGTTCCTGGATGGGGGAGAACTGAACCTGTTTCCGGATCCTACGTTTCTCGCCAAGAACGAGTTACCCACCAACAGGTGGGGTCCCTGGAGAATCTGCCCTCTGAAAGAAGATGCATCTCTAGGTCCAGTAGAATGCCTAAAGGTCTATCTTCGTAGAACTTCAGACTTCAAGGGTGGTCAACTATTCAGGGGAGAAACGTCAGGCTCAAATTTATCACTGAAACAACTCAGGGCAAAAATCACATATTTTATTCGCAGAGCGGATCCTGACAGTACACCCGCAGGTCACGATCCGAGGAAAGTTGCCTCATCCTTAAATTTCTTTAATTGTATGGATTTTGAGCATCTTCGTTCATACATTGGCTGGAAGTCTTCCAGAGTGTTCTTTCGTCACTATGCGAAGCAAGTGGAGCAACTAAAGAGATCTGTGGTAGCAGTGGGTTGCGTCGTTAACCCTGCTGTTTAACTCTGCGAGGAACAGTGGTTTTAATTGGGACGATTAATTCCAGGGTGAGTGTGTAGTTACATACTGTGCTACAAACTAAGTGAGGGCACCGAGTTGCCCACGTTGACTGTTCCACTTCCAAAGGTGAACCTAGCATAAGTGCAGACATGTGTGCCGAGCGTTTCTAACGCTAATGTGACTGATTAGTAATACAGACTTTTATGACTTTGATACCTCGGTATGTTAAAAGTGGCACTAATGTTTTTCTTTCAGATAAACAAGTTTCTGTTTACTATCATACTTATGCTTAAAGTTTTGGTTATCCTCCTCTTATATATATATATATATATACATATATATATATATATATATATATATATATATATATATATATATATATATATATATATAATTGTTGTTAACCTGTCTATTTATTGTCTGTCAATAAACTTGTTCTTGAGAACCTTGCGTCTCCTTCACCTGTGTCAATTTATTGGTATAATTGAGCATTCATTCTATGTATATTTATCTGGGATAATTCTAATAGATTGTTCCTTTATGCAAGCTAATGTTGCATTGGTTTATGCTTTCCCTTAGCGGGAGGACTCCATCCCATAAGGGGACGGTGGCGGATTTACAAGTTTCCTCCTATGCGGATATAAACCTTTGTCCAATACAAGTATTGAGCGGAGAACTGGTCGATATTTCATATTGACGCAGTGGTTCTTTACAAACTATGCTTTACTTAATATAGGGTGAGACCACTATATTGGCTTGCCTGGTATTCATACATAGGTATATGTACTCTTCGAGACTTTTCCAGAGTCTAGTAGGACTCTTCCCTGTAGAGGGCAGGAAGATCTAACATGGTTTATGGTTAGTTGAAAAGATGTATATCGGTAACATCTTAGGTCTCTAGGTCTAGTCGACCGGGGAAATACCTCCGGGGAGTACGGCACGTTCTGAGAATCCACAGATACAGTAATGCTCTGGTATACTTCCATCAGGACGACATGGCTTGAGCCCAAAAAACGGATTTTGAGCGAAGCGAAAAATCTATTTTTGGGTGAGATGGCCATGTCGTCCTGATGGACCCGCCCTTCCCTTTTTATGAAAGGGTTGTAGGACCCCTCCCTACATACAGTATCTGTAGCACCTCGTGTATCGCTACAAGGAATACAGATGGCGCCAGAATCGGCACAGTGCACGCTTACGAAACGGGAGAAGAGAGAGCCTTGCGAACGGCTCTCTTTTTTCTTTCTCGTTTTCGTTTTCTTGCCAATTGACCCCTTCGAAGTGTTATCTCTGTTCAGGGTGCAGATTGCCATGTGGCATGTCAAGAATACGTCCTCTGATATTTCGCGATATCCCTGGTACTTTCATTAGGGATATTCGCTCCAGGAGTTAGAATTCTGGGTACCTTAAGGTAAATTCTCTGGGAATATCGCCGTAGTTGTAATATACCCTAGGAAGCTACCCTATAGGAACTTCCATCAGGACGACATGGCCATCTCACCCAAAAATAGATTTTTCGCTTCGCTCAAAATCCGTTTATTGGCAGGTAAAACATGAAATTAAAACAATTCTTCTCAATACATTATCCTAGCAAATACGTAATAAGAGAAAAAAAAAATTATGGTAAATAAAGATTTCTTCTGTCCCTTCTTTATTTTTGCAGTGACATACAGAATAGCTCCTGTTACTTGGTATGTTCGTTCCTATTCTATTAAGCTCCACCACTTTGCGCACTTTGATCATTTTCATCCGAATACCCAGTTGCGCCACTCACTGATCTCGTGATCACGTTGCTCCCATGGAAACACTGTAGTTTCTCTTGATGTATTACTATTGGTTATTATAATTTTGTGGAATTTTGACTCAATGTGGTTATCCTTGACTTTACTGGGCATGCGCAAGAAAAATATTGTCTTTATTCTCCCGTTTTGCGTGATCTTTAATATGAATTGGCTAATCAAAATCTAGATACATTATAATCACATAATTTGATTGGTCTTTGATGAAAAACCTTATACACGGAACTCCGCTCATTTTCAAATCACCAAGCTTGGCTTTATTTGGCTTCGGGTTACCGCTTCACCGGGTCTGTGGAAATTCTTTCCATGCTTTATTTTAGCCACCCCCGTTATTCCATTTTTTATTTTTTGTTTGTTATTTTCTAGGTTTTGCGCATCTCTTTTTTCTTTTGTTTCCTTTGTAACCTTCATCATTATACCCTTAAATATTCATTGCTGCTAACATTTCCATCATTCCCCTGTAATGCTTTACCTTTCATCACCTCATTCCTCTGTAGATGATTTTCTCTAATTTCGTGAGCTCACAGTACATTGCTCTGACGATGCAACCAACCGTCGACAATTTTCAAAGACGGCGCTTGGTTGCGTTCTGTTCAAAATGCTCTTGAAGCTTTGGATGTTTAACCACAATTGGTTTGTATTTAAGTAACTCTTTAATTTACATAACTCATTGATCTTAGCTTATTGCTATTTACATCTCAGTACCTATTTATGAGTCTGTTTAGCTAGGATTGTTTCCCGTGTTATTGAACATCACTAAACGGCACTTAATTTTTTTGTATGTATATTAATCTTTATAAACCAGACACTAGGATTTCTTTATAATTACTTTCCCCTGGAGTTTCAAGAATGATCCTTGTATTTATAAAAAGCACCCTTCAGCAAACCACGTACTCATGGAAATTTGAAGAAGACTCGACCGGCTCGAACCAGCTCAGCGGCGGGAGGCAGAAGCATGTGAGCGGCCCACTTAAAAACCAGGAAGCGTGGAAGGCAGACGTAGGCATAGCCTCTTCATCTGAGATGTCGTTTTAACATAGGAGTCGGTTCAACTACCTGTTGGTCAACCAGTTACTGACCAACAGTATGCCTTACTTTGAGCCATTATTTTGAAGATAGGCATACGAAGATAAAACACGACTGTGCAGAACTGAAGATGCACCGTGTTCTTAACAGTTCACAAGAAGCTTCAACTAGTCTACAATCAACCCTCAAGAGCGTGAAAACTAATTAACGGTGCTCAACCTTGGCCAAGGAACTGTCCCCCCTTTTTTTCTAGCCTTTATTTGACGATGTGCACATTTAGCTAGGAAGTCATGTTCAAACTGTCTGGTTTAATCATTCGTGGCGTGTCCATTAACATAAGTTATGTTCCCGTTCCCCTCTATCGTTTGAAATTTTATTGCCCGAGAGGAATGTGTTCAAAGTAGTGAGTAGAACTTTTGGTATTATTTCAGTCACCATTTTTACTTTCATTGGTTGATTAGTCATTTGATTATTGATTTACGATTTAATTGATTTGACCATTTTCTTGGCATTTTTAATTTTTCATATGCCATGCAGTCTTTATTCAAATTTCAATTAGGTTGTTTTGCTGTTTTTTCCTGTGTCAGTTAGGTGAAAATTCCTTTTGTACTTTATGGAAATAAACGCCATTTTCAGGTTAAAATCATTGACTGTTTTTAACTTGACCTTTACATTTTGAAATGACTAAATGAGTTATCACATGAGGTGAGATATGACTTAAGGGTAAGTTTATATTTACGTCAATCTAAAGCTATCGGTGTCAATCCTTTATTGTAATGTTCTATGGTATTACCTCCCGGAGGTCCTTAGGACGTTTTGACTTTTACAGTACTGCTCCCCCTAACTCTTTGTGAAACTGTCGTTAACGTAACTGATTCAGTCCAACCACACTTGATTGGGATTTACTATTCTGCGCCCTGGAGTAGCGTCTGAACATCAAGGTGATATCGGTGCCGACAGACCCGGTATAGAATAATCTTAGGACTTAAACGTGTGTAGGGAAAGCAAACCGTCTTCGTTGCGGTTCTCTAGTTTGTCAAGTGTGAGAGTGTTGGCGCTCTATCCTTCAGGCTCGGGTCCGGAAATCAGAAACGGGGAGGCCTTTCCCGGAATTATTTCCCACAGGGTCTTTAGTTCAGTTATGGTGACCTTTTGTACAAGTTGTGAGATTACCAAACACGAAGCTTTTAGACTATTTTTAACAAATAACGAAGACGCTTCAAAATTTTTACGTAATCAGTGTGTGATTTAATCGTCGCAATAACACCGAACCAGGACTTAGTGACCATACCCCACAACCAGGACCTAGTTGCCATACTGAACAAGCAGAACCCAATGGGACTAGGGTTTAAACAATCAAGGTAATTACCTTAGTTTCAGGTAATTTGTATAATTTTAAGGTAATTCTTAAGGTAATGATATTTGTAAGGTAATTTTGGTTTTACAAGCTTCAAATTTAAGGAAGTTGCGAAAGTTTAAAGGTAATCTAGGGTAAAAAGCAGCAGCATCTAATGTAGTAGCTATATGTTCAAGTTTAAACCCTGAATATGACATCTCAAACCATCAATCAAGTTTTTACTCCCAATTTTGTGTATTCTGACTCTGATTATGACTATCAAGGTAAATAATTATAGGTTTAAGGCTCAGCGTAAACTAGGGATACGGCAAAATACTTGCACACAAGGTGAACGCGCATAGTGCAATATGTACCGCTTGCCATAACATACGGAGGTGATGTAATAATTAACTGCGAGCGAAGCAAGCCACGGCTGAGCAAAGATCAGTATGTGAATAATTGTTGATAGCTCATAAACCCATATATTCGTGGAGTATGGTTTAGTGTAAACTAAGGATACAGCAAAATATTCGCTCACGCGGCAATTGCGTGTAGCTCAATTTGTACCACTTGTCATAACATGGGGAGATGATCAAATAATTAATTATGAGCGGAGCACGCCACAGCTGAGCAAAGATCAGTATGTGAATAATGTGAAGAATTTTCTTCACTCTTCTTCTTTCAATTGTATTTTTAACTCTTCTACTAATACTATAGCTACCCCTTAAACGTTCTCTTCTACATCTAGTTTTCTTTAACGAAACATAGGGAGGACTATTCTAAACTAAAACTTGTTGACAGTGGAGCACGCCAGGCTCGTGACGTCACAGTGTAGATACGCACAACAGAGGGCCTTAGTGTAACCCCGACGTATGTTGGTTCTTTTCTTAACTACGTGGGTCGAGATTAAATTCCTAAACTGAATTTTGATATAAATTTCAATACTGCTGAATTAATGCATCTTTTATTTCTCAATACCAATTAAGGTTTGTTAATTTTAAGATGTATGCCCATCGCACCAGTCCATTGCTGATTAATCATTTAAACTATTAATTTTTAGCAAGCCAGAATAGGTAGGATTGTTGTATATATAAACCCCCTTAGAGTAGCAAGATTTCTCTAAAGTATTTAGTACAAAATCCTGCCTCCTCTGCACTCCTTGCAACAATACATTGCCCTGTCCTGAAGTCCCGATATGGCACCCCCGATGAAGTACCATACGCATCAAGCTCCTCACCTGTCTGGAAAGGTGAAGCCAGGTGAATCGGTGATCTCCTCGACCTTAGTGTCAGCCCCATTCGATTAGAAGCCACCCTGGCCTACTGACCTGCCTGGTCAGAGAACCGGTGCACCTCTGGCTCACCCCCATCCCCCTCTTCCAAAACGTGACTCACCAAGGAGTCCTGTGGCTGCCGGCTGGAGAGATTGAAGGAGTGGAACCTGGAAAACCTTAATTACCATAAACGAGGATTCTTGGGGTGAGCCAGTCAGGAGTGCAAAGGTGTAAAGTGCAACCAGGTCAACAGCCATCACAGGCATAGGACTAATCTCCAAAGGAGTGCAGGTACTACATCAATGGCCATAGTTATTCCCCCATTTTTTAACTTAGACTAATTTTAACTTGTTAGGGAACCTGGCTAATTACAACATTCGGACTGTGAGCTGTGGGATTGTGTGTAAATATTTTTCTGTTATTATTTCTTGCTTGGAGACTAGCACAGTCTCTGGGTCACATGGGCCACGTGTCCGACCCCATTTTGATTTTTTATTATTTGCAGACCACGTGTCTAACTAATCATTTTCATTATTTTAAATTGCTTTCAATTTGCATTTCTTTTGTGATACTTTTGTGTTGTTAAGATGTCTGTTTTGTTTTGATGTAAATTTGTGAAATAAATCAATATTAGGTTAATTAAACCTCTTTCGTATTTTTGCTCCCTCATTTATTTTAATGTGTGAATTGAATATTTGATCACGGGACAAAATACCCAATATTTAAAGAGTAAACCTAAGTAGGTCTATAGGTGGTAACAGTGAGGAACTTTGCATTAATATATTTGCTTCGAAGGTAAAGATCCTTATCTTTAAACTTTTAAACTACTTTACATCACTGCTCCCATTTTGGATTTCGTCTAATTACATTAACGTAAAATACCTGTCCAGCATCTCGCTAGGGTAGCTGGGACGGAGTCGGAACAGAGCCTGAGAGTGAGATGACTTTAGACCTGACAAAGTTAGAGTAGGCCATAAATTACTTATATTTCACGTGTAAAGTTCTCCGTCCTCTGGACAGTAAATTTCCCCCTTTTGTAATTAAGAGTGAAGGTTAGTAAATTGTGACAGTAAAGTATTAGCAGGGCGTTTGTGCCCTGAGAGTAAGTGCTCATTATCCTCCCCTGTTGAACTTTATGTAGCTGTCATAAGGAGACTTTCCCGGACTAAGTTCCCACTCAGAACATAAAAAAATCTCCAAAAATAATTTTGATACTTCATTAACCAATACATTCATGGAAAATGGTTTAGTGTAAACTAAGGATACGGAAAATTACTCGCCCGTGCGGTGAAAGCGCATAGCACAATATGTACAGTTTGCCAGGGCATACAGAGGTGATGTGATAATTAATTGCGAACGAAGGGAGCCACAATTGACCAATGATCAGTATATGTTCAATAGAAAACGGGGCTCGGAAGAAAACGGGCCCGTTACAGCTTTTGTAAGTGTTGTTCCTCCTATTCCTGCATGGAAACCCATTTTTTCTGTTAGTTTTCTTGTTGTTTTGTTGGTTTCGGCAGTTATTTTCTTAAGAAATTCGTTACTTTTCATTATCCCACCTGGAGTTACTCTTGGGTAGTGGTAGTTGGAAAACTATACATTTGAGGACGGTGATAACAACACAACACAACAAAACAAGAAAACCAACAAGAAAAATAGGGTTTTAGGGGAAAAAAAGTGGCTGGGTGGGATTCTATCGAAATACTACCAAATATTCTAAATTTAGATTTTTGTATTTATAGCTAGTGACGACTATATTTCATGTTTTAAATTGTTTTTTTATGGAACAATATTGCTTTATTGACAATTTTTTTTTTTTTTTATGTTCACTGTGAAGAATTTTCTTCACTAATCTTCTTCTTCATAGTTTATACGTAGACTTTGTTATTGTTCGTGACGTCACGGCAGGGAAAAATGTGAGTAATGTGTCTTTTTGGGCTCAAGCCATGTCGTCCTGATGGAAGTTCCTTAAAGGCAGCTTCCTAGGGTATATTACAACTACGGCGATATTCCCAGAGAATTTACCTTAAGGTACCCAGAATTCTAACTCCTGGAGCGAGTATCCCTAAAAAAGACCTTAGGGATATCGTAAATATCAGTGGACGTATTCTTGACACGCCTCATAGCAATCTATACCCCGAATAGAGTTAACACTTCGTAGGGGTCAAATGGCAAGAAAACGAAAACGAGAAAGAAAAGGGGAGAGCCGTTCGTAAGGCCCTCTCTTCTCCCGTTTCGTAAGCGTGCCCTGCGCCGATTCTGGCGCCATCTGCATTTCCTTTTTGCGTAGCTTTACAACTCGGTGTTTTTTCCTGTGTTTCTACCAAATCTTGGATTTACTCTCATATTATGCTTTCTCCAACTTCTTCTGCTTCGGATAAGTTGAGTACTATGTCTTTTATGTATAAATGTAGGCTCTTGTTTAAAATTAAAGTATTTAAAGAGTTATCTTTGATACAAGAGCTGTTGCCTGCTGGAGGCGTCTTGGACGCTGTCGCTCGCTAGAATAGGATTTATTGGTTAGCAAGAGCGACGTTCCCAGCCCCCTGCGCTTTAATATTTAGCTGCTTAGCTTTATTAGGATTTCTGTTATGATGCGTTAGTAGTGCGCCTGGCGAAAGTTTTGCCTAGGCTGACCAACACTAGTCTTCGTAGCCTAGTTATTGGTCCTTGTACTTCCTGCATGATAATTAGTCTTCCAAGTGTGATTTTTATTGCTTAAAGCGTTAGGCAACGTTATACATACAGCCCTTTTCGAGTAATTTCCAAGATAGTATTGGAGTGAGTTTCGGTGATTTAGGTAATCGATTCTCTTAGTGCCTAGGCTAGGTTGTCTTAGGTCTTGATAATATTATCTGTTTCCCCGTTTGCTCCCTTCTCTTCGGGGAAGGGGCAAACCCTTTCCCTCTGTTTAAGCCTTAGGCTTAACTCTAGTGGTTTGTTTGAATTAATTTTCAAATATAACTATGCTGGAGTAGTACTGTACCTTCCTGCTCCAACTGAATTGGTTCAGAGGGGGACAGTACAGCAGTGTATTAGTCTGAGTCCGTGTTGGTCTAGCGTGGGGCAGAGTCTCCCTTGCTGCCTGACACGGACATAGGAGGTTTATCCTCCTTGATTCACCTTGGAAGGTTTCGGTAATTATGATCCCTTCGCTCGGTGACCCCTCAGACTTGTCCTCTTTGCTGTTCCGGGTTCGGGAGATGTTCCCTTTCCGGAATAGCAATTCCTTCCTTGCCTTGGTTTTAGGGAGGCAGCCAGTAGTGCCGGCCTCCCTCCCTGGATCTCTCTGGCTGAGATGAGCTTTCTTAGTTTGGAATGATCCTTAACCAAGGCAAGGTTGGACAGGACCCTCTGTCCTTCCCTTCTATTTTTCCGTTTCCTTTGTGTCAGTCGTCTCACATCCGTACCTAGCATAGGTTGGGGTGGGGAGCTGACGTGGTCCCCTGTCGGCCGGCAGAGAGTGCCGACCGGCAGAGGCCCTATCCTTTGAGTGCTGCCCGGTCCTTCCTTGGTCCTTCAACCGCTGCCGTCTGTAGTTTCAGTAAGCAGTGGTTAGGAAGCTTGACTTAGTGTCTCCCCTTCCTCTCGGCACTCTTTCGGGTGTCGGGCGCGGAGGTACATAGCCTCTTAGCCCGGCACCCATTCTGTTGTCTTCTCTTGTGTTGTCCTTGCCGTCTGCCGGCCTAGTGGCCGGCCGTCGGTAGGGGGGTGTTCGCTAGTTCTCTTGCTGTCGGTCGGCGGTGGTCTTATGCCTTTGCTGGCCGGTCTCCTTGCTCACCTGCCGGCCGCTTTGAGTGGCGGCCGGCAGCCGGGCGCTACCTGGGGTGGATGCCAGCCGGCAGGGTTTACTCACCGCTGCCGGGCCGGCCTGCTACATCACTCGGTTGGCCGGCTACTAAGAGTGATGGCCGGCAGCTGGGTGCCAACCGGGTAGCTATGGACCGGCAACCACTACCGACCGGTTCAGGCATAGGATCTGGAGTTCTTCCCCGTCTGGGTGATCCTAAGTTGCATACTTGAGACCTACCTTTGGAAAAAGGGGTGGGGGTGCTGACCGGCAAGAGCCGGCCGGCACACCACCCTCATGTACTGTATCAGTTCTTCCCTGTTTAGTGTCTTCTACCAAGGGAGAACATGATATAGTAGGTTACAACACTGTCTTTTCTAACTTACTTGTGTTGCCTTGTGCAGTCACTTGGTGTTGCCTTACAGGGATGAAAAGAGAACTCTTTTCATCTTTAGCCAGAATGGTAAAATCTTACCTTAGGTGTGAGCTACACCTAATTTCCCTCGGGAAATATGATCTTTGGTTATTCTAGCAAAGACTAACCATTTGATTTTAATGGCTGGTGGGCTTCCACAGGTGATTGTGGGGGATTCACAAGTATGTGTCTTTTCCTTATTCTTTGTGGTCTTGCACGACCCGTTGTTGTTGGCCTTACAGATAAGAAAGTGAGTTCTTTCTTGTCTACTATCCGGTATTTTAAAATCATTCCTCAGGGGGGGCTACACCTTCTTCCTTTGGAAATTTTCCATTGGTTAATCTGGCATAGATTAACTATACGATTTTATGATTTGGAAGGCTACAACAATTGGGTGTGCGGGAAATACAAGGATGTGTCTTTCCGTTTTGTTATGCTACTGTGCATATCCAGTGATACGTAGTTCACTTGATACTCATGGAAATTTTTTCTCTTTACAGGAGGACCATCCGTAGTGCGGATGTATTTCTGCAACGTCCGCAGTAGGGCTTCTGCGGACATGGTTCTGAAGGAGGCGTGTGGCATGCGCTGTCTCCACGGATGTTCTCCGGTATTGGGTTCCCCAGGTATGTTTCATATGCACTAACCTATCTATTGAGGTTTTTTCTTTTCGCTTCGCTCAAAATCCGTTTTCGTCTCCCCTACAATGGTGGATTCAAGGGATATAGCTAGGGAGAAGCTTCGTACCTGGGTGAGGGGCTTTCAGAAGATTACCTCTGGACCTTATCTTCCAAATGAGAAGATGAGGGCTTTCTTTTCCTAGGGCATCAACTGTTACAGTGATTCCCCAACCTCAAGAGGAGGTCCCCTTAATTCAGATCCCGTGGATGCTGAAGTCACGGTCGCCTTGCTTAGCATCCAGTTGGACGACAGGATGCCAGACGTGTCCGAACGTCTGGAGGAAGACCTCCTGGCAGAAGGCCAGGATGGAGTTCGAGCTCCGGACAAGGTAGCGGAAGAGGCCGAGAGAGGTCGGCTGCTCCGGTTCAGGTCCTTGAACCTGCTCCCTCAACATCATCTGCTCTCGCAGTAGAGCAGGCCCTCTCTCCATTGTTGGCTTGATCCAACAAAGGCAGAGGGAGAAGAATGGGAAGGCAGCTGCATTGTAACTGCAGGGGCACATCCGGACTGCTAGGTCCGGTGGAAGGAGGTACCAGCTTCAAAGGAAGAGACAGAGCCGAAGGAGGTTGTAGTGATAGACCATGCTAGGCTCATGCCTTGCTTTCTTCTTCGATGAAAGAGAGGGGCTTCATGAACTCAAAGGTAGCTGTATTTGAGTAAGAGGCTCCCTTCCTTTGTGTCCTCTCCTGCCACAGCCTTCCCCCTTTTTTCGCTGAAAGGGTTTGCGGCGGTTTTGAAAACAGTCGAGGCTGGCAAGCCTTTCCCCTCCCTGGTGGAGTGTAAACCCTTGTTGCTGGCCTTTAGAAAGGAAGATCTAGTAAGCAAAACAAGGACTGGAAGGACGTCCATCTTACCTTCTCAGTCCAGATGTGGGAGGCGGATTTTGCCGGATGCCGGTTCGGCGAGATCCTCTCTAAGCTGTCTGGCTTTCTTTTGCGGAGAGAACTCTAGACAAAAGAAAGACTGGCTGCCTCTTTGTCTCTTCAGTCCACGTTTGAGACGATGACAAGTGATCCCAAGGTCCATGAAACGTTCATGGTTGTGATCAAGACTCATCTGGCCACTGTGACGAAGGATCTCTACAGCTCCGTCAGGGCGAAGAGAACCTGTAGGGAATTCGTGTTCGCCCGGGCTACGATGAGGCACGAGCCAAGGAAACTAATCTCCTCCAACAGTTGGGACAAAGACCTTTTTCCTAGTGAGTCGGTCAAAAAGGTTGATAGGGCCGCCACGGACGATAGAAATCTTCTCCAGGAGTGGGGCCTGTCTACCAAGAGAAATTCTTCCCCGGATGGGGTCCCCAACCTTGGAGGAAGACTAAAAGGATTAGGATACTTTCTCGGCCAGCTAAGCCAAGTAGACATCAGCAGCAACGGCATTTGCTGATGCCCTCAGTGCCCCAGATGGTGGCAAAAACCCCGACCACACTTCAGTGGGTTCCCCAATTCGTGTCGACACAGTCTCCGGCATTCAACCCATCGTTCGAAGGTCAGTCAACTGCCTGTCGAACAAGCCTAGAGGAGCAGCCAGAATTTCGTCTAGGCGCCCCTCAAGGAGAAGGGGTTTCATGGGTGGTCGAGGTCAGAGAGGCAAGACCTCAGGACAACAGTCCGAGCGAGATGATATTGGTAGAAGGGAGTCTCCAACGCTTTTGGGATCGGTGTACCTTCGATCCCTGGGTCCACAGCCTACTCAAGAAGGGACTGGGCTGGAGCTGGTACAGCACTCCATCCCCATACCTTCGGCGTTTTTCCGATACTCCACCCCCGTTCTGGAGGAGTTCATTCATGAACTGTTAGAGGAAAAGTGATCCGAAGGGTAAAGTCCATCTAATTCCAAGGGAGGCTGTTTTGTGTTCCCAAGAAAGACTCGGAAAACTCGGAGTCATTCTGGACTTGTCGCCACTTAACAGGTTCATAGCGAACTACAGGTTCAAGATGCTAACAATACAACACATAAGGACCTTACTGCCCAAGAGGGCATTTACCGCCTCCATAGTTTTGTCAGACGCCTATCGGCACGTTCCAATCTATTGTCGATTCCCCTCCTACCTAAGGTTAAGGCTACAACGAAGACTATACATCTTCAAAGCCATGCCTCTCGGGCTTAAAATAGCCCCAAGGATTTTCACGATGCTTGCGAACGTAGTTCTCAGTCAATTACGCCTAAAGGGAATTCAGGTGGTAGCCTACCTGGATTTTGGCTGGGGTGGGCAGCACCCAGGACAGAATGCTTGCAAGCTTCCCTGTATGTGATCCATTTCCTAGATTATCTAGGCTTCAAGATCAACAGGAAAAGTCTCAACTTCCTCCATCTCTAAGTTCCGGTGGGTGTGAATCCACTGGGACCTAATGTCACACCGTTTTCTCCGTCATGGCGGAGAAAAGAAAGGAGATAGCTGGTTCTGTCAAGAGACTTCGAGATTCCGTATGGATATCAGATGCGAACTGGAGAGTGTACTGGGGTCTCTCCAGTTTACTTCGGTGACAGACCCGGTGCTAAGAGCACAGCTAAAGGATGCAACCGGAGATTGGAGTAGTTATGCATCAGATGCGCGAAGAGATCTGAGAAGACCAGTTCCGCTTCGTCGAAATACTCTTCTCAGGCCTTGGTCCCAAACCAGACTCCTTAGGAAGTCGGTTCTTCTTCATCCACCTCCCCCGTCGGTGACGAGTCACTCTGACGCCTCGAAGGAGGGATAGGGAGTTCACTCTCATCAGAAAAAGGCCCAAAGGTCTTGGTCCAGTCTATTCAAGACCCCTCACAGTCATTTTCGAGAGACTATGACAGTCCTTCTTTCCTTAAAGAAAGTCTCCCCGCATCGCTCGATCCACATTAGGTTGGTGCTGGACAGCGGGGGAGTTGTGAGATGCTTGAATCAACAAGGATCAAGGTCGCCACCTCTCAACCAGGTGATGTTGGCCATCTTCCGATTTGGGGGAAGAAGAAATGGTACCTGTCAGCAGTTCACCTTTAAGGAGTCCGCAATGTGACAGCGGACGCTCTATCCAGGTTCACACCGATAGAGTCGGAATGGTCCCTAGACGCAGGACCATTCTCCTTCATTCTGAGTCAAGTCCCAGAACTGCGGCTAGACCTCTTTGCGACGAAAGACAACAAGAAGTTGCCCCTGTATGTGTCCCCGTACGAGGAACCCTTGGCGGAAGCAGTGGACGCGATGTCCCTCGACTGGAGCAGATGGTTCAGGATTTATCTGTTCCCTCCTTACAACCTTCTGTTGAGGGTCCTCAACAAACTGAGATCATTTAAGGGAGTAGCGGCAGTAGCGGCCCACAAATGACCGAACAGTGTGGGGTTCCCTCTGGCATTGGAACTACGATTGGAGTTTCGACCGCTACCAGATCCAGTTCTGACCCAGTGAGTCCAGAAGTCAATTGTCTGCGCTTCATCACAGAAAACCCGGACCCAGCAGCTCATGATTTCTTTCCTTAACAGGTGAGAAAGTGTTTCGGGATTTCGAAAGCCAGCATGGACTTCCTAGAGGATTATAAGTGCAAACCTTTTATAAGGCAATATGAGTCATCTTGGAGAGAATGGGTAGCCCTTGTCAGACGAAGATTCCGCAGGAGATCACGACGGACTTCTGCTTGTCTTTCTTCATCCATCTCCTTGGTTATGGATCGGTAACTAACACGATTTTATCATGTAGGCCTGCTTTCACAAGACCCATTCTATATGCCTTCCAGGTCGACCTCGCTAACGAGATCTTTTATAAAAGTTCCGAAAGCCTGCGCTAGGCTCAGACCTTTAGCACCTCCAAAGCCCAATTCATGGTCTTTAGAAAAGTTCTTCATGTTGCTTCACTGTTGAACAATAAGGAGTGTGCGTTAAAGGATTTGACCCATAAGTTATCCTCCTTTTTGCACTCGCGTCCGGGGCCAGGGTTAGTGAGATCATACCCCTCTCGAGAGAGGAAGGTCGTGTTCAGTTCCTGGATGGGTGAACTGAACCTATTTCCGGATCCTACGTTTCTCACCAAGAACGAGTTACCCACCATCAGGTGGGGTCCCTGAAGAATCTGCCCTCTGAAAGAAGATGCATCTCTATGTCCAGTAGAATGCCTAAAGGTCTATCTTCGTAGAACTTCAGACTTCAAGGATGGCCATCTGGCCAGGGGAGAAACGTCAGGATCAAAATCTATTACTGAAATAACTCAGGGCGAAAATCACATATCTTATTTGCAGAGCGGATCCTGACTGTTCACCCACAGGTCATGATCCGAGGAAAGTTGCTTCATCCTTAAACTTCTTTAGTTGTAGGGATTTTGGACATCTTCGTTCGTACACTGGCTGGAAGTCTTCCAGTGTTCTCTCGTCACTATGCAAAGCAAGTGCAGCAACTAAGAGGTTCTGTGGTGGCAGTGGGTTGCGTCGTTAACCCTGCTGTTTAACTCTGCGAGGAACAGTAGCTTAATTGGGACAATTAATTCCAGGGTGAGTATGTAGTCACATGTTGTACTACAAACTATGTGAGGGTACTGGGTGACCCACGTTGACTGTTCCACTTTCAAAGGTGAACCCAGCATAAGTGCAAACATGCGTGCCGAGCGTTTCTAACGCTAATGTGACTGATTAGTAAAACAGACTTTTGACTTGATACTTTGGTATCTTAAAAGTGGCTCCAATGTTTTTTCTTTCAGACAAACAAGTTGCTGTTTACTATCATACTTATGCTTAAAGTTTTAGTTATCCTCCTCTTATATATAGATATATATATATATATATATATGAGTGTGGTTAACCTGTTTGTTTATTGTCTGTCAATAAACTGGTTCTTGAGAACCTTGCGTCTCCTTCACCTGTGAGCATTCATTCTATGTATATTTACCCGGGGATAATTCTAATAGAATGTTCCCTTATGCAAGCTAATATTGCATTGGTTTATGCTTCCCCTTAGCTGGAGGACTCCATCCCATAAAGGGTTGGTGGCGGATTTACGAGTTTCCTCCTAAGCGGATATGAACCTTTGTCCAATACGTGTTTTGAGCGGAGGACTGGTCGATATTTCATATTGACACAGTGATTCTTTTCGAACTTCGCTTTACCCAGTATGGGGTGAGACCACTATACTCGCTTGCCTGGGGTTCATACTTAGATATATGTACTCTTCGAGACTTTCCCAGAGTCTAGTAAGACTCTTCCCTGTTGGGGGCAGGAAGCTCTATCATGGTTTATGATTAGTTGAAAAGATGTATGACGGTAACATCTTAGGTCTCTAGGTCGCGTCGACTGGGGGAAATACTTCTGAGGAGTACGGCACATTTTGAGAATCCACAGATACAGTAATGCTCTGGTATACTTCCATCAGGACGACATGGCTTGAGCCCAAAAAACGGATTTTGAGCGAAGCGAAAAATCTATTTTTGGGTAAGATGGCCATGTCGTCCTGATGGACCCGCCCTTCCCTTTCTATGAAAGGGCCGTAGGACCCCTCCCTACATACAGTATCTGTAGCACCTCGTGTTTCGCTACAAGGAATGCAGATGGCGCCAGAATCGGCGCAGGGCACGCTTACGAAACGGGAGAAGAGAGGGCCTTACGAACGGCTCTCCCCTTTTCTTTCTCGTTTTCGTTTTCTTGCCATTTGACCCCTACGAAGTGTTAACTCTATTCGGGGTATAGATTGCTATGAGGCGTGTCAAGAATACGTCCACTGATATTTACGATATCCCTAAGGTCTTTTTTAGGGATACTCGCTCCAGGAGTTAGAATTCTGGGTACCTTAAGGTAAATTCTCTGGGAATATCGCCGTAGTTGTAATATACCCTAGGAAGCTGCCTTTAAGGAACTTCCATCAGGACGACATGGCCATCTTACCCAAAAATAGATTTTTCGCTTCGCTCAAAATCCGTTTTCTTAAGCGAGTGTCCCAAGATTAATACTTTTGTATTTTTTGTATACATTATTCTACCGTAAGTATTTAGGTACAGTATTTTAAATCTCTTAATTACAACTCAAGTCTGCTAGTCTAGGAGGTATGGTTGTCCACACACGTAAGCCCGACTGGCTAAATTACCTTTTAGTTTCATTTTTTATTCTGTATGCCAGATGTTTAGAATTAGGATTATCTTTGCCCCCTGGAGTTGCAAGATTTCTCCTTGTATTCTAAATAAGTGTGTTGCTTGAAATTCACAAGGCACAAGGTTTTCAAGCCTGTCCTAAATGAGAGTTGGCACCTCAAGACCGTAGGCCTACGCACCAAGATACGCTTTTTTTTTGGAAGGAAGGAGGACGCAGCTGACCTGAACTCGACCTCACAAACATACAGGCCACGGTACGAAACGGAGCTGCCAAGTCAGGCTCCAATGTCAACCTCGTGTCCCACTCTCCATCACTAGCCTGCCCCCTTATACCTTAACTAACCAAGATTACATAGAGGTGGTCAAGCAGATAACCAGTGTCAGTGCAAAGCTGCTAATTCTACTGCACGTCGGTTCCAGTCTTGGGGGCTAGTTGGAGGGGACCGTTGACTCTGCAAATCAAGTGCTGTAGGCCTAGTGAGCAAACTGAAGACCGCCACATTTAGGACACGGGCGCCCACAACAGAAAAAATCTTGTGAGTTCAACTAATGGCCATTCCCCCTTTAGATAAGTTTCAATTTCTCATAAGTTAAGTTTAGGTATTATTTTGGCATTACATCTTTCGGGCTGCGTGCATGGAAATTAATGTACTCATATTTTTTTTATCTTGGTAATTGCTTGAGGTTACTGACCACATGTTGGGACCTCACAGCAGCCACCGCACAAATTGTTGATCAGAATTTTTTGACTCTTATTTATTCTGTTTGAGGTTTAATCCACAAGTTAATTCCATTTAACGTTTTCAATTTTTTTGTGTTGTAAATTCACTTATTCATTTTATCATATGTAAAACTTATAATTGAGTTACTGATATTTTTTCCAATTTTTAATTTTGTTGTGTTAGAATTATCGAGTTATTTCCATCCCTTTTTACTGTAATAAATCATTGGGAATAGATTACACATTTTGGTATCCTTAACCGCATTATATGAATTTTACCCATTTATGTTATGGGACGGGTCAGAAGTACCCAAGGTGTTGAGAGTAACCTACTCTAGACAGAGGTAAGTTGGTATCAGCGAGTGTACGCTCTTTAACTCAGTGCTTTGAAGGTGAAGATCCCCATTTAACTTTACTTTATACTTTTATACTCCACTATTCCCCCTTTTTTATTGTCTCTAATTGCATTAACGTAAGATACCTGTACAGCATCTCACTGGGGTCACTGGGACGGAGTCGAAACAGAGCCTTAGAGTGAGATGACTCTAGCCCTGACAAAGCTAGAGTAGGTCATAAATTATTTCCAATTTAACGTGTGGAGTCCTCCGGCCTCTGGACAGTAAAATTGCCTCCTTTTGTATTTAAGAGTGAAGGTTAGTGAACTATGGCAGTAAAGTATTAGCAGGGCGTTTGTGTCCCGAGAGTAAGTGCTCATTATCCTCCCCTGTTGAGCTTTGGGTAATTGCCGTAGGGAGACTTTCCTGGACTAAGTTCCCACTCAACCATTCAGATAAACATTCTCCACATTCGCTCTGGGCCCTTACACAATTATTTTCTGACCTGGGTACCTAAAATTTATTTACCAAATTATACCTTATAAAATTCTAGGGGAAAACTATTTTAGTAACCTATATAATTCAATTTTTCTATAATCGTAAAGGTAAAAATTACTCGTTTTCTTTACTATTATATGGTATTCTAATACAGATGTTTATCGCACATATCTCTCGAAATGAGAATCTGTAATACAGTAAAACTTTACCATGAATGTTTCCAATATAAACTACAAAAACTGTAACAAAACAAGAGGAAGAGAAATAAGAGAGAATAGTGCGCCCAAGTGTATCCTCAAGCAGAACTTTAACCCAAGACAGTGGAACACCATGGTACAGAGGCTATGGCACTATTTTGGAGTGTCCTTCTCCTAGAGGAGCTGCTTACCATAGCTAAAGTCTCTCTTTTACCCTTACCAAGAGAAAAATGGCCACTGAACAATTACAGTGCAGTAACCCTTTGGGTTAAGAAGTATTGTTTGGTTTGCATGATTATTCTAATCACCCTTGTATTCATGGAAGTAAAATTCCTTGGTTACTATAAATAGAGATTGTTTTTATTACATTGTAATTCATACTTATGCCAATTAAACTATGTGGGCTATTAACAGCGCCTTTGTGTTCATTCTATCAAATAAACGATTAAATTACAAATAGGTTTTTAAAAAAGCCTTTAATTCAGCCAATCTTTAGCCGGCAATTCGTAAAATTTGTAATATCAATAAGATATATAATTTAGTTTTATTTTTTAATCATTTAATTAAGTTTCCCTTAAATATGTTTTCTTTTATCAAAATTGACACATTTTCTATAACATTTATATAGAACTAATGTAAATGGAACAAGGTATCTTTATCGTCACTCTATTAAATAAGTGGTTATTATAAATATATTTTCAAAACCACTTTAGTCCAGCCATTCAGAAAAATATTAACAGCTTCTATTTAAAACTCTAATTGGTAGGTGATGATTAAAATCATGTGGGGAACATCCTGTTGTTGCAAACTAAAACCAATTTCTTTGACAAGGCTGCAAAAGCTTCATTAAACACATACAGTAAAGTAAGGTATTTCAAGGTTATTGGATGTCAAGGTGGGACACGAGATACACGGTGGTGGAGGCATGTGGTTTATTGCGTCCTAAGGTACAGACTGTTCACAGGTGCTCTCCGCAACCGGCACCCAGGGTTGCCAAATAACGGATTTTGAGCGAAGCGAAAAATCTATTTTTGGGTGAGATAGCCATGGCGTCCTGATGGAAGGTTCCTTTTTGGTAGCTTCCTTGGGTATATAACTACTAAATATTCCCAGAGAATTTAACCACAGGTTATCACAGAATTCTAACTTCTGGAGCGAGTATCCTAAAGGTTTCCCTTTAAGACATCGTATATCAACAGGGGACGCATGTATTAACGCTCCACATAGCTATCTACACCCCACACAGAGTTAACACTTCGATGTGTAGGAGCGGAGAATAGCTGGGGAGCCGTTCCACAGCTAATCTCGTTCGTGGCTACTTTTGGTACTCGAGACGCAAACAAACGGGCGCCATTGCTAAATGACGTCACGTCCGTCCTCATCCTGAAGCCAGTTGCTTGCCGATCACCATGATACAGCAGAGCAGGGTGGGACCTGAAAAACTGGACGAAGTAGCAGGGAGGGTCCATCAGGACGCCATGGCTATCTCACCCAAAAATAGATTTTTCGCTTCGCACAAAATCCGTTTTTTGGGCTCAAGCCATGGCGTCCTGATGGAAGAATACCAGAGAATCAATGTATCGTGGTAGATTTGCCCCTTTTAGTGTAAGTGCCGAGGGCTTTGAACAGGTTAGCATAGTAATCTTAATAGAAGAACCGTAGGGAAGAGAACTTCCTGCCCCCCTAGCAGTGAAGTCCCCACGGGTCATGCCGAGATCAAAGTGGTTATCGAAGGGCTACTCACCTTGCTGGGAGAACCTGAGGAACTTGGAGACAAGACTGAATGGTTGGCATTCATAAAGGAACATTCTCAAGGGCAGACAAGTGGTGGTTAGGCACTGTATGTTAATGGAGAATTGTCTGGTCTCTAAGATATGAAGTAAGTAAGTATTCGAGTAGGAATATTACATTGCATAGGTGAGTATATAATAAGGGTTGAAACCTTAGTAATCTTCATCAACAATAAGAGGAAGGGGATAATAAAACTATGACAGACATGTATTTCATAGTATAAGTAGGAGCGGATTGAGACGCACAAGTAATAAAATAGAAATTTTATTTCACGATTGCAGAATATATTAATAAAATGCAATAAATATGTAAAAGTAATTTACAACAAATTATAATGTACATAGTAATGAAAGACGTGCTCTTGAATCTGAAAGAGAATTTCAAAATTATTAGTAGGCACTCGTTCCAAAGGAACGTCAGTCTTTAAAATAAAAACACATCATGCTCTAGGCATGCGGCACTCGTGTGACGACTATGACATTTCACCTGGGATAAGAACAGTATATGAAAAACACTAAGTTTTTTTTAAATCACTACGTATCACTCGAGGGTCAACATAGGCACCCGTAGAGTTAGAGTCCCAAGTAACTCACTGTTCTATGCAGAGTTAGGTGCAGGTTTCATAACACTACCTGCGGCTACCACAAAATGTTTGACTTCGTGCACTTGTTTCGCATAATGTTTGAAGAAAACGCGCGAAGATTTCCAGCCTGTGAAACTCTTAAGGCTTTCGAAATCCATACTCTGAAAGAAATTCAGAGACGATGCAACTTTTCTAGGATCGTGACCGGCGGGTGTACTGTCAGGTGATTTTCGCTCTTAGTTGTTTCAGTGACAGGTCGCTGCCCGATGTTTCTCCTTTGAAGAGTTGGCCTCCACCAACGTCCGAAGTTCTGCGAAGATAGACCTTGAGGCTCTCTACTGGACATAGAGAGGCATCTTCTTTCAGGGGGCATATTCTCCAAGGGCCCCATCTTTTGGTGGGTAATTCGTTTTTGGCGAGAAACGTCGGATCCGGGAAGAGGGTAAGGTCTCCTGAGTCAGTAAACAGGATATGACCCTCTTCTCTTGATAATGCCACTATTTCGCTCCTGAGGCAAGAGCAAAAAGAAATATAACTTTTTGAGTCAGATCCTTGAGAGGGCATGAATCATTGTCCAAGTTGGAGGCAAAATGGAGCACCTTGTCCAGGGACCAGGAGATAGGTTTTGGTGGGGGTGCTGGGCGTAGACGAGCGCATGCTTTTGGCAGTTTATTGAAGATGTCGTTGGACAGATCAATCTGGAAGGCATACATCAGTGGTCTAGTCAAGGCCGATTTGCAAGTAGAAATCGTGTTGGCTGCCAAGCCCTGTCCATGAAGGTGAATAAAGAAGGACATGCAAAAATCAATGGTGATTTCCGTAGGATTTTTTGCCTTGACGAATGAGACCCATTTTCTCCAGGATGATTCGTATTGCCGTCTTGTGGATTCGGTCTTGTGTTCCTCGAGGAAGTCTAGACTTTTCTTGGAGATCCCAAACCTTTTCTTCGCGACTAGGGAGAGAAAATCATGAGATGAAGGTCCTTGATTTTCGATGATGAAGCGAAGACAGTCGACTTCTGTACTTGCTGGGAGAGAACTGGGCCCGGGAGAGGGATCAGCGTGGGCTGCAGCTCCAGGACCAGGGGGTACCAATTGCTCCGGGGCCACTTGGGAGCCATTAGGGCCGCTGTCCCTTTGAAGGTTCTCAGCTTGGAGAGGACTTTCAGCAGAAGGTTGGTGGGAGGGAACAGGTAGATCTTGGACCATCTGTTCCAGTCCAGTGACATGGCGTCCACTGCCTCTGCCTTGGGGTCCTCGTACGGGGCCACATATCGAGGAAGTTGATTGTTGTCGCTCGTTGCGAAGAGATTGATCTGAAGTTCTGGGACTTGGTGAGAGATGAAGGAGAATGATCTTGCGTCTAGAGACCATTCCGACTATCGGGCTTGTCCGGGATAGAGCGTCGGCCGTCACGTTGCGGAATCCTTGTAGGTGAACTGCAGACAGGTGCCACTTCTTCTCTGCCAGACGGAAGATTGTCAGAAGCACCTGATTTATCTGGGGCGATCTTGAGCCTTGGCGATTGAGACATCGAACTACCACCGAGTTGTCTAGGGTTAGACGAATATGGATCGAGGGAGGCGGGGAGAGTTTCTTCAGTGTTAGAAGGACCGCCATGGCCTCCAAGATGTTGATGTGAAACGTCTTGAATAGGGGAGACCATGTGCCTTGAGCCTGTTTTTGGTGGGAGTGACCTCCCCAACCCTCCAGCGAAGCGTCCGTGTGGATGTTGAGTGATGGAGGTGGGTGTTGAAGAGGGATGGACCTTTTCAGGGCCGTTGCTTCCGACCACGGCTTGAGGAGAAGCCGAAGTCTGTTTGGGAGCCGTCTCTTGAGGTCTCTTCGAGCGATGGATGCAGAATGTCTCCAGACTCCCGCGGCATCCTTTAGCTGTGCACAAAGCACTGGGTTTGTCACTGAGGCGAACTGTAAAGAGCCTAGAACTCGTTCCTGCTGACGTCTTGAGATCCGTTTGTATTTCAGCAGTCGCTTGACAGACCCTGCTATTTCCTTCCTTTTCTTCTGGGGGATGGAAAGGCGGTGTGACTGAAGGTTCCACTGGTTTCCTAACCATTGGAACTTCTCAGCTGGAGAGAGGCGAGATTTCTTCGCGTTTATCTTGAATCCCAGGTGTTCTAGAAACTGGGTGACTTTGCTGCAGGATCTTAAACAATCCTCGGGCGATGGAGCCCAGACTAGCCAGTCGTCGAGGTAGGCCATCACCTGGACGTCTTGGAGGCGGAGCTGTTGTACTATGGCGTCCGCCAGCTTTGTGAAGATCCGAGGGGCCACGTTGAGGCCGAAGGGCATGGCCCTGAAGGCGTAGCTTTTCCTTTGGAGTCGAAATCCTAGGTAGGAGGAAGCGTGGTGGTTCATTGGAACGTGCCAGTAGGCATCCGCCAGGTCTATGGAGACCGTGTAAGAACCTCGAGGCAGAAGGGTCCTTATCTGTTGAAGAGTCAGCATCTTGAACTTGTTGTTCGCTATGAACTTGTTGAGGGGGGATAAGTCTAGAATGACTCTGAGTTTGTCGGAGTCCTTCTTGGGGACGCAAAACAGTCTTCCTTGGAACCTGGTTGACTTTACCCTCCTTATCACCTTCTTGTTCAAGAGATCTAGGACATATTCTTCCAGAAGGGGGGTTGATTGTTGGAAGAATTGCTGGAAGGTTGGGGGTGGTTGAGTCCAACTCCAGCCTAGACCCTTCTTGACGATGCTGTGTGCCCAGGGATCGAAGGTCCAACGATCCTGGAATTGGCGGAGTCTTCCTCCCACCGGAAGCACTTCATTGCTTTTGGTGTCCCGAGGGTTTACTGCCTCGGCCGCTAGCTCCCCTTCCTCCTCTGCCTCTGGAGGGACGGCGAGATGCGTCTCTGCCTGCACCTCTGCTTGAGCCTCTACCTTTGGGACGAAAGGTAGTCGTCTGTTGCTCAAAGGCAGGGGTGAAAACCGGTGACTGGGACAAGACCGATTGAGTGACCAGTAGAAAGGTCTGCTGTGGCTGAGCAGCCACTTGGGGAGTAGCGGGTCCCGGAAACTGCCGTCTCTGTTGACGTTGCTGGGGTTTTGGCTTGGAGGATTTCCTCTTAGGTTGAGGGCCATCGTCCTGAGAGGATTTCCTCTTCTTCGACATGCCACACTTGTTGAGAAGGTTCCTGTTCTCAGTGGCGGCCTTGTCGGTGATCTCTTTCACTAGATCAGAGGGAAAGAGGAGTTTACCCCAGATGTTGGAGGAAATCAGCCTCCGGGGTTCGTGTCTCACTGTGGCACTTGAGAACACGAATTCACGACAGGCTCTCCGAGCCTTCATGAAGCTGTACAGGTCCTTAACCAGAGTCGCTATATGCGTTTTAGCGAGCACCATGTAGTGGTCGGGGACTCTAGTGTCACCAGCCATGACGTCAAGCTGTACTTGGAGGGACATGGATGCGGCGAGCCTTTCCTTCGTGTCTTGTTCCCGACAAAGGAGATGGTCATTAAGTTTCGGGAGGTCTTCATTAAACTGACGTCCAGCAACGTCAGGAACTAGTTTTCCCACCACGAAGGTATCCTTCCAGTGTCGAACATCGGGGGGAGTCACCAGGGAGAAGGGTCTGCACTCCTCCAGTGCAGGGCAAGGCTTCCCTTCTTCCACTGCCTTGTGAACCGCAGCGAAGGCCTTTTCCATAAAGGGGAGGATCGCATCATCAGGTGCGACGTAGGTAGGGTGCTTATTGCTCAGCGCCGGAAGCTTTGAGCAGGTAAAGCCCCTACTCTTAAAAGCGTTGGCCAACATAGCCTGGGCCTTCGGGAGATCGAACACTATCACCTCCTTAGGTTCGGTCTCTTCTTTAGAGGCAGGTTCGGATCGAAGCCGGACGTAACAGTCCGGATAAGCCTCAAAACTCGGGAAGAACTCCACTTCTTCCAGGGCAACCGAGCCAACCTTCTCGCTGATGAAGATCCTGCCCGTTGCGATGGGCATATGCTCGGCATACCTCCAGGGGTTGGCGTGCGAGCATGCCGGGAGGTCCTTAACCGAAATCCTTTTCGGCTCCTTGGAACTTCCCATGGTCCTGATGTACTCGTGTGTCTCACGGAGTTTCTTGTCCATAATAGCTTCAAGCATACGGAACATCTCCTGGGCGGTTGGGATGGGGTCCGGGGTGGCGGAGGTAGACGGGAGAGATACTTCCGTCGGTGTAGGAGTTGGGGCGGTGGTGGAAGGCGGAGCGACCTCCTGCTCCGACTCGGTGTATTCCACCTGGTCCTCCACATAGTCCAACTCTTTGGCCATGAGGTTCCTCTCCGTTGTCTCCGAAATCTCCGACATGCGCTCCGCGTTGTCGGCATCCAGGTGACACTCGTGCATGGACTGGGCCATGACAACATCGGGTTCCACCGTGATCTGGACGGTGGGGATCTGATCCTTGGGGACCACAGAGTCTGGGGATGCCTTTGGGAACAGTAAGGCCCTCAAGTCTTCAGTGGCAAGGTACGGTCCAGTGGCGTTCTTCTGGAAGCCACGCACCCATCTGCGTAGCTTCTCTCGAGAAGCGTCCCTAACCTCCGCTGAAGGAGGGTTATTGAACGCGTCGACCAGGCGTTCCTGGCAGACCGTACAGTTCTGCGGGTCCCAGAACTTCAGATCTCCTTTCTTGTTGGCACAAGGGGCGTGGGTCCTACACGCCGTGTGCCCATAAAAGTGCGGGCGCTTCACTGCACAGAAGCCGTGGTCGCACTTCAGTTGCTCCTCCTGTAAGAGAAAGAGAACATGAGTATGGGGGAGTCATAAGGATGACTTCTATTCTAAAGTTAAATATTAATTGATTAATCTTTAACTTAATATTAAGTGTGATGATCAGAGAATGGGCGGAAAAGAAGGAGATAGACACATACTCCGTGTAACCCGCCCGGCTGGTTACCGTGACCTTATCTATAAACAATTTGTTGTGACCGAAGGCACAGGACAGAATTCGACATGGGTTGCCCGGAAGGCAGTGGGAATTCTATTGGGAATTGTCAAGGATATAAAACTGGGACTGAGGCCACTCAGACCCTAGAACTGGGAACGTAGAAGATCCCATAGGGTCACGGTTTCCGGCAACCAGCCGTGCTAAGATACACACAGCATGCTGGAAATCTGTGATATGCAAGAAGACAGCATGGTTACTAATAGAACGGTAAGATAATACCTATCCATTTACGTAATCAAACCATCTGGTTGCGATGTAGGGCTATCAATATGAGATGATAGCTAGTAGAAGGGTTGCAAATCGCCTTGACGCCTCCGGAAGGCTCCGGCAGACCGACGGCACACCGGAGGCCGCTCCAGCAGAGTTTCTGGCATTAGGGAAGACAAATATAAAAGTCAGGAGTAATACCAGGGTGGCGGCCGCCGGCACAGCGGCGGCACGACAGAACAGCGGCGGCACGCCGGCGGCGAGCGGCGGCTCCGGCAGCCGAAGGTTGCCGGCTTGGTGACAGGGACAAGGATGGTATAGCAGAACCGGACTGCCGGCACTCCAGGGGCCGGGCCGGTGGACGGACGACCGAAGCTATGAGGTAAGAGGGAAGGCCATCGGCTGGAAGCCGGTGGGAGGCGGCAGTCCCCCGGCACACGGAGGACTGGCGGCCCAGAGGGCAAGGGATAAGTCACCAAGGTAGGAGGTGGGTATCACCGACAGGGGAGGCGGCAAGGGACCGGCACCGGGATAGTGAAAGAGACAGAGGGAGGGATGTAGGGGTACGGCCACGGACCCCAAGACATCCCACCTGAGTGGGTGTACCCATGATAGAGGCTAGCCCTATCAACCAGAAGCAGGGGCCGCAGAGGACCGGGAGCCAAGGTAGCCCAAGGGAGGGCTAGGGAACACCCAAGAGGGGGGGGGAGAACCCCTGCGGACAAAACGCATCCAGTGGCTAACCCCATAGGATACTATGAAGGGTATATGTACCAGAGCGGACTGCACGCAGGAGCTCAAGGTAGCCCTATCACTCCACCCTAAGGAGGAGTTGTAGGACAGGGGACAGATGGGTATAGACTAACCTAAGTATAGGCTAGGCCATACAAGAGATAGGTGGGGAGGGGAGAAGAGAAGGGTCTTCTATGGAGGAGGCTCTGTACCAAAGCGGCCGCCAAGGAAGGGAGGACACTCCCTAGCCTAAGGTAAGGCAGCCTGTCTGAAAACGGTGCATGGGTATCGTTTCAGCAAGGTACAGAGCTAACTCCCCCAAAACCTAACCTAGAGCAGGGATGTTACACCCTGAACTAGGAAGGATGGAAGACGTATCGCTATTGCAGGAAAGGTCGGAGACCTAGCCCCAGCAATAGAGGAAGGACTAGCCGTTCCTCATTCTCGGACGCAACCCTAAGGGGGAATCATTCCCTTAGGGGGGACAGAGAAGCGATATATACTCTGATAAGAGCTTGATCCCCTTACGTGGTAGGGGGAGCAAGGCTACACAGAGGGAATGCCCTAAGGCAGGGGATGAAGGAAGCATATAGGGGTCCTACTTGTAGGTTAGGTTAGAAAGGCACACTATCTAACCTGTCCCCTATATGGTCCCTGAAGGCGAAAACACTTGCATCACAGTCAATAGTATTGTAAAATAATGCCACTATCTTCATAATTAGACCTAGGATCACTGAAATATATCATGCATGAACACTGATGTTAGGCGCTCTGGCCTAGGGGCTAGACTAGCAAACTGGTATGGGGTCAAATGATGACCGATAACAAGGCGTCAAAACACGATATATAAAGTCCTAGCTATGAAGACTAAATAACTAATAGTATCGATTAGTTAAAGAGGCCGGAAAACGCTGTTGAGGCTATCTAAATAAGGCATGCAAAACAACAGCGACGCTATAAAATGGCGGGTCCGGTCGAGGCACAGCTCTGCCACAAAACATCAAATATCTCGAAAAGTAAAAGTTACTTTACGGTCAGAGCTTATTTAAACAATACTGGAACCTTTTACTCAACTTTCCAGAAGAAGGCGAGGCCAAGGGTAGAGACATGGTTAAGATGCAGGTCGATAAAGTACGCACAGGGAAAAGTCCGACTAGTAAGGCAAGCTACTAAACGAAGGATGAGGACGGATGTGACGTCATTTAGCAATGGCGCCCGTTTGTTTACATCTCGAGTACCAAAAGTAGCCACGAACGAGATTAGCTGTGGAACGGCTCCCCAGCTATTCTCCGCTCCTACACATCGAAGTGTTAACTCTGTGTGGGGTGTAGATAGCTATGTGGCGCGTTAATACATGCGTCCCCTGTTGATATACGATGTCTTAAAGGGAAACCTTTAGGATACTCGCTCCAGAAGTTAGAATTCTGTGATAACCTGTGGTTAAATTCTCTGGGAATATTTAGTAGTTATATACCCAAGGAAGCTACCAAAAAGGAACCTTCCATCAGGATGCCATGGCTTGAGCCCAAAAAACTTGACATCCAAACCGAGGTGCAAAGCCTCAAAAGTAGCGGCAGTTGCTTCAAAAGTAGCCCAATTATAGTGACTTAGCCATCATTAAATTGGTACTAAAAACTATTGATATTATATACTATAGAAATAAATTAGTGGGGCGGGGATCGAAATCAATCAACTAAGCTTTTGTAGAAGAGTATGATAACGAAAAATTTACATAATTTTTATTAAAAAATACAGAAAATAAAGTCGTATATTTTTTTTGCAAAATTAAATACTAGTTGAATGACATTTAACAAAATTAAAATTAGCAAAATAAAAGAGATTTGTTGTTCATTCAACATAATCATAAAAGGATTCAATTAACTAAGTTTCATATAGTATATTTACATTGGTGATTGTATTCTTTTAGAATTTATTCAATTAATGGAAAAAAAAGTTTTTACAACAAAGGTTCAGTTAGCAAACGTGGTTATGGTGACTTTTCGTCCGATGAAGTTAGTTCTATCACAAAAGATTTAATGAATTAGCTAATACAGACGTCATTTATCGTGTCTTCCTTTATCATGTTATCAGTATGCTTAATAGCCTTGACCCAATTTTCCTTGCAAATCGGAAACAAAGTCGTTTTGGATATGTTGATCGCATCTGTGACACGTTTGATTGCTTGGTCAGTTACAAATTAACAGTTTCCTTATCCTTTTCCCACTTAAAAAAAAAAAAACCTGAAAGACATTGTATGCAGGGTTAAAATATGTACAATGATTATGGTACATGTACTCTTCAGGGCTTGCGTACCATGCACAATAATGCCCGTACAATGTACCATAATTTCAACCCCTCTCTCTCTCTCTCTCTCAAAAGAAAAAAAAAGGTTGGAAATGCTTTCAGCGGACAATGAAGCTGGATTTAGCGTGTCGGTGTGCCACACCTTTGAGGAGTAAAGGTATTTCCTCCAATAGTAGGAATAATCTTGTTTTTGACTTGCAGGTGTAGGGAAACCAGTTATCCAAATCTTAATCCTTAGCCCGTGTCTGGCTGGCCTGGGAGGTCCAAGCAGTCTATAGCGATGGTTTAAACTGTCTGTGAACAATTGAAATTTGAAATAGAATAATCGATCTACATTTCCACTTTGAAATTATTATAAAAGAAATTGCATTTGTAAAGACCATTTAAACAATTTATTGGCGCCGCGGTTTATTTTTTCCAGAGTAGCCCAATTTCAGGCAAGTAGCAGTACCCTTTTATAACCCGCGGTAAGGTGTTCAAAAGTAGCCCAATTGGGCGGGTAAACCGCGGGTTTGGCAACACTGCCGGCACCATCACTTTAACCCTGCCCGCCATAAGAAAACATATCGTACTTATGCAGGTACTCCATCGCCCCCCCCCCCCCCCCGGAGATTAATACATGGGTATACATGGAGAGGCAATGATAAAAAATAATACATGGATATACATGGATTAAATTAGATGCATGTGCAAGAATAAGGAGACAGATACAAAGCTGTCGATAGTGTAAAATGCAGTGTGTAGGCAATACATGTTCGTAAAATAATATGAGGAGCAGATACAATAAAAATATAAGCAGATGCTGCTGTAATGCACGGGAACACACAAAAGAAGGTATATGACAGCTAACGATGTCATATGTAGTCATTCATCCACGCTGGCCTTCTGGTGCGCCGTGATGGGTGTGGCTCCCGTACTGCTTGTGGGCTGGGCGTAGGGTGACTGACCGGTGGCTGCTCGGGCGTAGGCGGAGCTGGATGCAGGTGTGGCCCGCCCTGGCTGGGGCCCCGATGATGTGAGTCGCAGGTGCTTCCTGTTACGGATGGAGAGGCGCCCGCTGCCGTTCATTCTGACTAGGTATTGTCGGTATGGGAGAGTTTTTTCACCACGGTACCGGTACGGTCCCACAGCTTAGTAGCCTGATTTTGCACTCGCATTTGGGAGCCCGGGTTGATAACTGGAAACTTTCTGGAGGATCCGTTCTTGGAGAGGGCAGCACCGCTGTCAGCCATCTGACGTTCTCTTTGCCGGAGGGTTGCCCCCCAGTGTTTGTCTACCGTAGGTACGCCGTCTCGGAGCTGCCTGCCCGCTGCTATCTGGGCGGGTGACTTATTTATTCCGCGGAGGGGGGTGTTGAGGTACTGTAACATAGCCATAGAGGACTTGTCCGTATCAAGGCTGCCGCCGCTGCCCGTGTTGGCCATTATTATCCGCTTCCCGACCTTGACTGCGGCCTCTACCCTGCCATTGGACTGCGGGTACTAGGCGGATAATAGCCGCACCGACAAGCCCCATAACTTGAAAATTTCCCCATTTCCTCACTTGCCAGATTGGTGCCACCGTCCGTGGAGATTTGCTCTGGGACCCCAACCTGGTGAAGTAGCAACGTAGCTGGATCTTGATGTGAGAGGAGGAGGTGCTGTGGGGGAAGTGGGCCAGCTCCAGCCAACCTGTGAGCCTGTCTGCGTAGGCCATGTACGAATGTCTGTCATGCTGGAACATATCCGCTACCGTCAGCTGGAAGGGGTACTCTGGGGGCGGCGTGATGATGAGTTCCTCCGCGGCCTGGGATGGTGCGTGTACGTCGCATTCTTTGCACAAGGATTGGTGATACTGCAGGTCCCCCTCGATTCCAGGCTAGTACACCGTCTGGCACGCTCATCGTTGCATCGAGTACAGGCCTTGGTGCCCCGCGTGTACGTTGCCAGCCACCTGGTGACGGAGAGGCTCCGGGATAACTAGGCGGACGTTGCCCTGTTCGAATGTGTATGTCACTAAGTCTTGGATAACGGCCAGCCTCTCCCTGACACCGTAGAAGGGCCGAAGGCATGCAACTTCCTGGGACTTCCTGTCGGCCCAGTCCCCGGCCAGGACCCTGGCCATGAGCAGCTGATACATGGGGTCGCTGACAGCGGCGTGCCTGACACTCGCCTCGTCCACAATGCAGCCGTCTTGTTCTACTGCTGCCATGACGGCGGCCGCTATGACGTCGGTGAGGTCTTCGTTGAGGTCCACTTTGTGGGCGCTGGGATCGGCTTTCAAGGCGGGGTATCGTAACAGGAAGTCTGCCGCACTGTTACGCTTCCCCGGAAGATACTTGACCCTGAATCGGTACTGCAGGGTTCTCTCCTTCAGACTGAAGAGACTGGGGTTGGAGATTTCCGTGAGGGCCCGATCCCCCAGCAACTTGGTTAACGGGCGGTGGTCCGTCACAACGGTGAGGTTGGGGCACCCCAGCAAGAACAGCCTCGCCTTCTGGAGACACCAGGATACCGCGAGGGCCTACCCCTCCACAGCAGCGTAGCCAGCTTCGGCGGCAGTGAGATGGAGGCTGCCACATAGCACCAGGCGCCATCTACCCATGCAGCAAAAGGGCGTGGTGGCGGAGCTGCATGCGCAATACTGCTGAAGGATTACAAACCCTATGCCCTCTTTGCTCCAATCGGTGATCACTGCTGAGGGGCGGCTCCTGTCATAGTAGGCCAACCCGTCCTTTGCTAATTGGCAGATCATGTCCTGGGCGTGATGGAATTTGGTGCGGAGTGCCTCGTCCCAGTACACTAACTTCCCGGTTGGTTTCTTTAGGAGTTCCCGGAATGGGTTCATGATGGGGGCTGTTGCGAGGAAGGGCACCAGCTGGTTGACGAATCCGTACCATGCCCTTATGTCAGTGATAGAAGACTGACGTGGCATCGGGAAGTTCTTGATGGCCGCCAAACGTTCCTCTGTTGGCTTGTAAGCCTCCCAGTTCAAGTTGAAGCCCACAAAGTCCACTTCTCTTCTTGCGAACTGGAATTTCTCCGGCTTCAGGGTGACACCCTTAGCTGCACATGTTTCGAGGAAGTCCTAGGCGTGCCAGAAAGCCCCTTTAATGCTGTCGTCGTAGAGCAGGGTGTCGTCTACGCACATATATTTCCTCTGGATGTTCTGGATGGCGTCGTCGAATCGTCGAGTATATGCATCGCCGGTGGAGCAGTGCCCTATGGGGGTACGACGGTAACGAAATCTCCCCCATGGGATAATGAATGTGGTTAGGTCACGACTTTCTTCGTCTAGCTCCACCTGGTGGTATCCCCAGTACGCGTCCGCCACAGTCTTGAATGTGTGCTTTGGTACCCCGGACACCATGTCGAATGGGGAGGGGGTGTGGTGTGTCTCCCGCAGGCAGGTTGCGTTGAGGCGCTGGTAGTCGACTGTACAGCGTGGCTGTCCTGACTTCTTGGCGACGACCACCATACGGGCGCACCATTCAGTCGGCTGCCCGGCAGGTACTGGTTCTATGACGCCACGGGCGACATCCTCTTCCAGCTGGGCCTTCACTTCCTCTTCCCAGTGTTTTGGCACCGATGCTGGGGTGTGGCATGCGTAAGGCGTGGCTCCTGGGAGCAGGTGGATGTGGTGCGGTTCCCCCTGCATCACTGGCAGTGGCTTCCTGGCTGTGTTAAATGTCGTCGTGGTGAAATGTTGCAGGAGCCAGACTTCCAGCCTGGCCGCATGTTTCTCCTGGGGCGGCAGGGGCACCTCGGCGGGTCGGGGTGGTATCTGGCTCACGTGTGCCACTGCGGGGGAGGGATGGGGGAACTCCTTGGGTACCAGCGTCAAGTCCCTGTAGGCGTCCAGCGACAGGAAGAGGTGCTTTGCCGACTGCACGAAGTACAGGTCCTGCTCCGTGGTGTGGCCTTGCAAGGTGACGTGGCACACGGCAGATCCAAGGCACTTCAGGGGGAGGTTTGCCACATTCCGCAAGCCGGCACGGGGTGTAAGGGCTGCTGGGTGGACTTTGAGGTGCGACAGCAGGGAGGGGCCCGCCACACATACCTGTGCCCCGGTGTCCGCCACAGCAGCAACAGGCACTCGTACTCCTGTGTCGGTGTGGACGACTGTCACCTCCACTACTGGGTGGCAGGCAAGGTTGGCGCCCGCAACAAGCACAGCGCTAGACACAGCACTAGACACATCTGTCGGGGATCCTGTTGGTTTTGCAAGTGATTTTCTGCAGCATTTGTAGTAGTGGCCCTGCTTGCGGCACCCGTTGCATACGGCGGACTTAGCGGGGCGTGAGGCTCTGCCAGAGGCGTGGTAGCCGCCACAGTTCCCGCAGAGAGGGGGTGGGGGACCCCTACCTGTGCCAGCGACAGTTGCATTCGGATGATCTGCCTCGGGTGTCTCGCTGTCAGCCGCGCAAGCAGTTTCCCTCCAATTGCATTGGCGCGCAGCGGCGTCGACGCGGACCGCCTCGTAAGCACAGCACCTGGCCCTAAGGGCACTAACACTATTGATGTCGTTACTACATTGGTACACATGACGACGCATAGCCTCATCACTTAGGCCCACCATTAACATGACAAATTCAGAGATAATTTGTATTTTTCCTAACCATACAAACCTTAGCTATTTACATGGGGTATTACTTTCGGCGTAGCTGAAATGGCGAGCCATTAGATTTTTAACAAGGGTTAACTACCCCTCGCTAGTAGCTAGCTACCCCTCCCCCCTCACACACCGGTGAACTGATTCACTTCGCTTAGAGGTAGGACTTCACGGGGGACAGGGCTGGCAGGCAAGTATGTGTAAATAGCTAAGGTTTGTATGGTTAGGAAGAATACAAATTATCTCCGAATTTGTCATTTGTTCCGTAACCGAAATACAAAACACGCTATTTACATGGGGTGACTTAACCCTTAGGTAGGGTGGTAAGTCCCAGCCTTACTGGCTTTGGCTTTGCCTGGGGACTCCAAATCCGAGTGTGTAGCACTCGAGATAAGGAGTCCCTGCACCTCGCAAGTTCCTTGCTCCACAAGGAACGTGCAGCCTACATAAGCTTGTGTGTGAAGGAATGAAGTGTGATTCGTCCTAGGAAGCCGACCTGAAGTCCTTTAGATGTAATTCTAGGCTAGGACGTTCCCAATACCACCTCGTCAGGGTATGGGGGACGCGACAGTATTATTTAATACTAGGAACACAAGGAAGCATGGTTTACCTGCAGTGGTTTGAGGTCAGCAATGCAGAGAACCCAGGATGCTGCTTTCCCCAAGAGAGGGGAGGATGAAGAAAAGAGTAAAGGCCAGACATAATTTTTCATTCATGCAGACTAAAACCAGGTAATAATGCCCTCAACCTTCTGCTACTTGTCCATTAAGGAGCCTGAGGTTAGACCAGCTGTTGTGTAGCCACCACAGGGCCGATAGAGAACGTATCGAGCCTCCTGTGGGTCACGTCCTGCAGGTAGTGGGCTGTGAAGGTCGTTTGACGCTTCCAGACCCCAGCCTGTAGAACCTGCATCACTGAGAAGTTTCTCTTGGATGTCAGGGACGTAGCGATACCTCTGACATCGAGTGCTCTAGAGCGACGTGACGTAGGAGGGTCTGCATTCAGGGAATGGTGGATGACCCTGCGAATCCAAGCTGAGATGGTGTTCTTCGTGACCCTCCTCTTCGTCCTTCCTGTGCTCACAAACAGGGCTTGCACTCGAGGACGAACTGCAGCTGTTCTCTTAAGATAGAGCCCCAGACTCCTTACTGGGCACAGTAGGGGATGGTCTGGGTCATCTGTTACAGAACGGAGACTCGAAATCCTGAAGGAGTCGAACCGTGGGTCCAGAACTCCAGGATTCTGAGTCTTAGCTACAAACTCAGGGACCAACCCGGACGTTACCTCCCCCCATCCCCATGAATGGGCGACGTCGTACGAGAGACCATGAAGTTCACCGACTTGCTTGGCTGAGGCCAGAGCGAGCAGGAACATCGTCTTCTAAATCAGGTGACGATCAGAAGCCTGGCGTAATGGTTCGAACGGAGGTCTCTTAAGAGACCTGAAGACACGAACCACGTTCCATGGAGGAGGTTTCACTTCCGACTGAGGGCAGGTAAGCTCGTAGCTTCGTATGACTAGAGAAAGTTCCAGTGAGGAGGAAATGTCCGTTCCTTTCAGCCTGAAGGCCAGGCTTAAGGCTGAGCGATAGCCTTTCATCGCCGAGACTAAAAGGCGCATTTCTTCCCGCAAATACACAAGACACTTCGCTATTGCTGGAATAGTGGCATCGAGAGGAGAGATACCCCTTCCACGACACCAACTACAGAAGACTCTCCACTTCGCCTGGTAGACCCCTGTAGATGACTTTCGCAGGTGTCGAGACATCCTTTCCGCAACTTGTTGCAAAAAGCCTCTCTCTGTGAGATGCTGGATAGTCTCCAGGCGTGAAGCCGAAGCGATGCTACGGCTTTGTGGAAGATGTTGCAGTGTGGTTGCTTGAGTAGCTTGTGTCGTGGAGGAAGTTCTCTCGGGAGTTCCGTCAGGAGCTGCAGAAGGTCCAGGAACCACTCTGCATGATGTCATAGCAGAGCTATAAAGGTCATTGACAGGTTGACCGATAGTCTGGTCTTGTTGAGCACCCTTCTCATCAGACAGAACAGTGGGAAGGTGTAAACGTCGATGTTGTCCCACCGTTGTTGGAAGGCATCTTGCCAGAGTGCCTTGGGGTCCGGGACTAGGGAACAGTACAGCGGAAGCTTGAAGTTCAAGGCTGTCGCGAACAGGTCCACCATCGGGGAACCCCACAAAGTCAGGACTTTGTTGGCTACTAGAGGATCCAAAGACCTCTCGGTACTCACTATCTGCGATGCTCTGCTCAGACTGTCGGCGAGCACATTCCTCTTGCCCGGAATGAAGCGAGCCGATAGTGGAATCGAGTGGACTTCGGACCATCTCAGTATCTCTACTGCAAGATGGGATAGGTGTTGTGAAAAGGTACCTCCCTGCTTGTTGATGTAAGCTACTACCGTGGTGTTGTCGCTTATGACCACCACGGAGTGACCCGCCAGGATCTGTTGGAATTGTTGAAGTGCCAGATATACGGCCTTCACCTCTAGCAGATTTATGTGGAGGCACTTTTCTGATTCTGACCATAGGCCTGAGATCCTGTGGTTCAGAACGTGGGCCCCCCACCCTTCTTTGAAGCATCCGAAAACAGCATCAAATCCGGGGGAGGACGAGAAGATCCACTCCCTTTCGAAGGTTTCCGTCCGTCACCCACCACTGAAGGTCCGTCCGTTCCGCAGGACCCATAGGGACCAAAATGTCCGGCGAATCGTGGCCTTGATTCCACTGGGACTTGAGCCGCCATTGCAGGGATCTCATCCTGAGGCGGCCGTTTGGAACCAGACGGCCCAAGGAGGAAAGGTCGATTGGGCTGGACGCTCTCCTTGTCTGTGGAAAGGATTTGCGACCCTCCTCAGCCATGCTATCCTGTCGTCTGATGGAAAGGCTTTGTGGAGATTGGTGTCCAATATCATGCCTAGATATACCAGTCGTTGAGATGGAAGCAGAGAAGACTTCTCGAGATTTACCATGATCCCTAGATCTTGGCAAAGTCCCAGAAGCTTTTCTCGGTGTCGAAGAAGGTTCGACTCCGAGTCTGCCAGGATCAGCCAGTTGTCCAGATAGCGGAGGGGACGGATGCCGATCCTGTGTGCCCACGAAGATATTAGGGTGAACACTCTGGTGAATACCTGGGGTGCTGTGGAGAGACCGAAACACAGCACCTTGTACTGGTAGATCTTGTTGTCTAGGCTGAATCTTAAGTACTTCCTGGAAGACGGATGGATTGGGACCTGGAAGTACGCGCCCTTCAGATCCAGTGTACACATGAAGTCTTGCGGTCTCACTGCAAGTCTGACCGTGTCTGCTGTCTCCATGCTGAACGGAGTTTATTTGACAAACTTGTTCAGAGCTAAGAGGTCAATGACGGGTCTCCAGCCTCCAGACAAGGCGTCTTTACGAGAAAGAGTCGACTGAAGAAGCCTGGGGAGCCGTCGACGACCTCCTGGAGAGCATCCTTCTTGAGCATGGTCTCGACTTCTGCCCGAAGGGCTAGCCCCTTTACCGATCCCATGGCATAGGAGCTCAACAACACTGGATTCGCTGTCAGGGGAGGAAGATATGTTATGAACGGGACGCGATATTTCTGACTGATCACGGAGATCGTCCAGGAATCGGACCCGAATTTCTGCTACCTGAATGCGCAACTTTGCAGGCATCCCCCCACTGGTGGACATGCAGGGGGATTGCCAATCCTAGCGCTTGCGGCCTCGGCCGCTCCCTCTAGGATTCTTGCCTCCCCTGGAGGACTTTCGGCCCTTCTTGTCTTTGACAGGAAAGGGCTACTGCTTGGACACCTTCGTCTTTGCTGCCACTGCCGGTTTCGTCGCCTTGGATTGGCGAGGCTGTTGAGGTGCTGGAGGTTTGCAGGGCTTAGATGTAAGAGCCCTTTGGAGAAGAGAATCGTGGTTCGATTTCCTCCACCTCTCAGCTGCCTGTTCCACATCCTTGGGCTCAAGCAGACTAGGATGGAAGTGTGTCTGAGCCTGCAGGCATCCACGGCTGGGACCTTCGAGTGGAACCTCTCGGCCACCGCATCACGTCGTTTCAAGATAGAGTTTGCCCACAAGTGCGAAACTTGGAGGGCCAGAAACTCGAGGGTACGAGTGCCTGAGAGGAGGAAGGTCTCCAGGGCTTTCCTGGTGCTCTCCTTGGACAGATCCTCGGGTCGCAGCAGGATGCCCAGAGACCCTAGCCAGACATCCAGCCACAAAGTGGCCTGTATGGCACACTTTGCGACCTTCTCCTGATTCAGTATCTCTGTTGCCGAGAATGTCACCTGCCGGCTAGAGAGTCTCTCAAGAAACACTCCCCTGGTAAGCTCTTCCACGGAGAGGTGGAGCGAGAGAGCTAAACAAGGCTCCTCCATGATCTCAAAGTACCTCCTCTGTTGCACACGAGGAGGTGGGAGGAGCTTGTTACCAGCAGAGGAATGGCTGGAGGAGGCGAGCTCGGAGAGCTGGCCCTCAACCTTATCTCTGGCACTCTTCAACCCTTGGGACCAAGGCAGAGCCACACTGGCCTTAAAGGGTTTCTGAGTGCCATAGACTTGGTCCAGGACCGTATCCTTGCCTTCACGAGGGGCGGTCTCCGAGTCCTTGAACTTGTTGAGATGCCTCATCAGAGTCAGGATTTGCCAGAAGGCGTGCTCTGAATCATGCCGCTCTCCTCCTGGTGAACTGGCAGCAAAATCTCCTGTCCCCAAAGGCTCTACTTGGGGACAGGTCCTTCGATTCCCTCCTAGGAGGGATACGTTACTCCAACAAACAAATCTGAGGGCTCTTCTCTCCCTAACACGGGACGATTCTCCTGCTCGAGGTGGGGTTTCTCCCATTGGTGCGGTGGAAGAAGGTCTCACCTTGGTAGAGGGAGCGCGCTGGCGCTCGCGCAATGGGAAAAACCCAGGGGTCGCGCGCGAGAGACGCTGGCGCTAGCGCTATGGGAAAAAATCCAGGGATCGCGCGCGAGAGACCGTTGAAAACACTCTCGCGCGCGGGCCCACGGGGGCGCGAGCGAGACTTCATAGGGTGAGCAGGAATCAGTTTGACGAGCAGGAATCAGATTGACGTGCAGGAGCAGAATGAAGAACCCGTGAAAATGTCAGCGCGCGCGTACGAGGTTGTTGGCGCTTGAAGATCGTCGGCGCTTGTGCGCGAAAGAAGATCGACAGCGCTTAAAGATTGACGGCGCTTGTGCGCGCAAGAAGATCGTCAGCGTTTGTGCGCGTAAGAAGATCATCGGCGCTTGCGCGGGTAAGAAGATCGTCAGCGCTTGCGCGCGGAAGAAGATCGCTGGCGCGGGGAACCATCGGAGCCTGCGCGCGGACGATCGTTGGAGCTTACGTGCTTAGGAAGATCGTCAGCGCTAGCGCGCCAAAGAAGATCGTCGGCGCTTGAAGATCGTCGGTGCTTGCGCGCGTAAGAAGATCGACGGCGCTCGAAGATCGGCGCTTACGCGTGTAAGAGGATCGTCAGCGCCCGCTCGCGAAAGAAGATCGTCGGCGCTTGTGCGCGTAAGAAGATCATCGGCGCTTGCGCGCGTAAGAAGATCGTCAGCGCTAGCGCGCAATAGAAGATCATCGGCGCTAGCGCGCGTACGAAGATCGTTGGCGTAAGAAGATCATCGGCGAGCACGAGGATGAAGGGACAGCTGACAGGACGATCAGGAACTGGGACGATCAACACTGGAAGTTCTGGTGAGCCCCTGTGCGCTAACTCAGGACTGGAACAGGATTCCTCTGGATGGAAGTCTCAGGAACAGCAGGAACTGCGAGTGCGCAGGAAAACGTTGGCGCGCAGGGGATACCTGGCGCTAAAGGGACTTACTCAGTATGAGAAAGCCCCTTTTGCCCCGAAGGGACCAGTGCCCGTTGGAACGGGGTGCGAGGGCGCCCACAGCGTCAGCAGCCAGGAACGGAGACGGCAGGTCAGCAGGTCTAGGAGATGGCGAACTGCGGAGAGGTCCCGAACAGCCAGCTGGTCTAAACAGGAACAATCCTCCGAAGAGGAGTCTCTATGAGTGGCCTCTCTCGCGAACGAGAGAGGAGAACACTTCGTAGAAGAGACTAGAAGACACTGATGATGGCGCCCCTTAGGGCCGTTGGATCAGCAAGCTGACCTATAAGGTGCAATCCTCCGAAGAGGAGTCCTTATGAGTGGCCTCCCTCGCGAACGAGAGAGGTCACAAGATGATCCTGCAGCTGCTCAGCCCCTTGAGCATAGCTGCAGGTGCAACCGCTCAGCCCCAAGAGCATAGTCGCATGAAATTCCATGGTCCGGCCTTGCAAATGCTCAGCCCCTTGAGCATGGTAACAAGAGCGGTCGCTCAGCACCAAGAGCAACCGCCCAAGGACCAGGAAAACCCATCCAGGAATATAAAGGTATGAGAAGTTCCCCCTCTGCAGGGGAAAAACTCAAACCTGGGAAGGGAACCTCCCTTCGAAGGGAAGTTACCACCCCTTGAGGCGAACCTCCTTTGCGTTCTAAGATGAACTAAAGAGCTGACAGTTGTCACGAGAGAACTTCTAAGAGAAGGGAACACGCCCATGACGATGTCCTAGAGAGATGGCAGCAACAGCAAACTCCCCAGGCACAAACAGGGCAGCTCTGCTTCGTTGGCACATTTAGGCAAACGAAGAAAAACTGGATCGTTAACTGGGAAAAATAAATAATTAGTTAACAAAACTTCCCCCGGGAGGAACTCCGAAGAGAAACCCCGAGGGAATAGAAAACATAAGAACTACAAATTAAGAATGCGCCCTCCTCCCCCACTGACATTCACGGGAGAAGGGGGAGGGTGGAGAACTGTAACAAAAACAGAATTATAACAGAATTATAATTATGTAATTCATCTAAGAATGTTCACAAATAGTAAGAACCACTGAACCCCGAAGGGAAGTGTTCTCCACAGAAAGCTGAAAAGTTAACAAATACAATTAGATTTCATTAAAAAACATTGAGACAAATAAACGGAAAAGCAACACAACCCGCACGGAAAAGAAGCTTCCAGAATAGTACGTAGTAGTAGTAAAAGGGTGAACGACCTCGAGTAGAGAGAGACCGTAGTCAATCTAAACTCCCACGTTCCCTTCGCTGAGAGTTCAAGTTCCCCGTAGGGAAGGAGGAACAGCGGTGAAAACAGATGAATGAAGAAAGTCCAGCGATGACGATTCCCCACGGCGGCCGAATTATCGGAAGCCAAAGGAACGACCAAAGGACCAAGGGAGAGGTCGCGCCCCATGACGTGCAACCGCAGTGGCTTGGTACTATGCGGTGACGTTGTCGTACACTACACACACACAGCACAAACCTGAAAAGGAAACTTACTATATTTCTATACCCAAATATATACGTAAACATAAAGAATGTTTACATATATATTAAGTATAAGAAAAAGTAAGTAATTAAGTAAAGACAAAACATTAATGGCTGCCAAGCGAGGGAGAGAGCAGACATGTCTGCCCATCACCCGAGCCAAAAGCGATGTGAATCAGTTCACCGGTGTGAGAGGGGTGAGGGGTAGCTAGCTACCCCTCCCCTACCCCCTCGCTAACTAGCAAGGGGGTAGTTGACCCTCGTTAAAAATCTAATGGTTCGCCATTTCAGCTACGCCGAAAGTAATACCCCATGTAAATAGCGTGGTTTGTATTTCGGTTACGGAACAATTAGGTAATAACATATATTTGGCTAGATTACACCGACACTGAGGGCACGGGAAATTGCAATCGGTAGCCTTTTTGGGCTCAATCCATGTCGTCCTGATGGAAGTTCCTTCATTAGTAGCTTTCTAGGTTATATTTGACAACAGTGATATATCCCAGAGAATTTACCAAAGGTATCCAGAATTCTAACTCCTGGAGCGAATATCCCTTAAAATTGGATATCGCGTAATCAGAGGACGCATTCCTGACACGTCTCATAGCTATCTACACCCCTAATAGCGTTTTACGCTTCGAGGAGGACATGGCAAAATAAAAGGGAGCTGTCCAAAGGCTAACCCCGTTCTCGTATTACTATTGGGAATACAACAGCGCCATTCCCACGATGGCGGACATTCCTTTTTTTTGTAGCGATTTCGCTCGGTGGTATTCCCTGGTGATCTAACTTTTCGATCGTTTTACAGGATTATAATTATGCTTTCTCCATCTTCCACCTCTGGAAAGTTGAGTATTGGATCTTTACTATGAGTATATTTTAGCTCCTGTTTCACAATGAAATTAGAGTATTTTATTGGGCCTAAGAGCTAGGCCAGTTACTGGAGGCGCCATGGCGTCGTCGTTCGTTAGGCATGTGTTATTTAGATAGCAGAACGACTTCCAGTTTTAAATAGCCTTATTTAATTATTTTAACTATTTAGCTATTTAGGCAATTATTCTTGTAAAGATTTGATAATGTGCATAATTTTTTCCCCTTTCTCTGTCGATCGTATAGTTAGTGTTTCGGTGAATTAGGTAACCGAGATCTCGTCTAGCCTAGGTAACCTAACCTAGACGTTTTTCTATACATTCAGACTTTCCCCGGTTACCCTCGTGTATTGTTTTCATTCAGTGGAGACTGATACCTCCTAGAATGTTATGAAACATTACACGTCTCTTTGGAGATTTTAGGGTAATCTCTTTCCCTCTGAGTGTAGCCTCAGGCTACAACCCTAATAGCCGTGCCTTGAATTTTATTCAGACATGGCCAACTTAGGGTTTGTCCTACCTCTTCCCTTAACCGTTGGTTGTGGTATACCAGCAGGTTTTGGGATTTAGTCAGAATCTCAGAGTATTTAGTCTTATGTCGCCGACCTGCCGGCAGGGCGAATGGGTTGTAGGATACCATCATTCCCCTGCCGGCTAGGTGGCCGGCAATGGAGGTTAGCCTTCATTAGCCGCACTCGGAGTTATGGTAGGATACCATCTTCTCCTTGCGACTAAAAGACTAGTCCTGTGCCACAGTACTCTGGGCTGAAGAGTAATATTCTTTAGCCTAGGATACGTGGCACTGGAACTCTGTTTCTTCTTTGTTGAGAGGAGGCGGCAGTGCCGCCATCCCCATAACTGTGTCGGCAATTTCTGGGATGGAGAACTGAGTCTCTCCTGTTCCCTGCAATTCTACCGATACCGAAACAGTTTCTTTTAACAGGTGGTAGGACTGACAATTTTGCCAGTTCCTTTCACACTCGTTACAAGACCCTGTCCCTACCCCTCTGTCCACTTTTGATGGCTGAGCCATTGTCTTTCTTTAGGCCGGCATCTTGCAACCTTACCATTGCCGGTAGGTTGCCGGAGCCGGCCAGACTCCCTCTCTAGCCATGAGTTTGGCTGACGGCAGGGCATACGGCCGCTAACCACATCATCTGTCGGCGACTGCCGGCCCAGCCGGCAGCCAAGATGGCTGCCGGTAGCTGGCAGCTTCCGGCGGCCATGATGGCCGTGAGTGGGAAGTCCCTTTCTGGCCCCAAGGTTCTTCAGTCCTCCCTTGGAATGCTTCTACAGGTCCTGTTGCCGGGGTACTGCCGGCCAGGCCGGCAAAGATAGTGCTGACTCAGTTGGCAGCACACCGACTGTACTGGTACTGCTGGAGGCTTGCCGACCGGCAGTGTATCGGCGGTACCTTGTCGGCAATAGTACTGTAGCTGCATGGAAGCCTGAATGGTACATTCTCCCCTTCTATTAGAACCTTCTTTCTGGAGAAAGGCAGTCAAATTAGACTTTTACATCCTTAATTACTGTATTCATTCACAGTAGGGAGTAGCCTTTTTTCCATGCTATCTCTCTCTCTCTCTCTCTCTAGCTAGCATGCCGGGTATGCCGGCAAGACCTAGCTATGCCGGCTACATGCCGGATGAACTACTGTATATATTATACAGGTAGCCAGTATATCAGCAGTATAGAATATACTGCATATAGAAAATTACTATATAGTTTATACTAGTGGTTATTTCCAATATATTTTGGATATCCAACACAGGCATTTGCTAAGCCCAATCCTATATTGAATGAATATGATTTCTTCAATATCCTGATTAGAAATCAGTTTTAGGATTACCCTACAATATTAAACACTTCAAGGCAGGAGTAATACACTCCTAACCCTTAAAGGGTAGAGCCTTTATCCTTGAGTCTCCCTGATCAGGAAACTCTATATTTTAATATAGTAGGAAGACTACAGCAAATAGGCTGAGTGGGTTATACAAATATATGTCTTTCTTTTTCTTTAGTCCAGCTGGCTTCATGCTAGATGGACCGTACTGTCATATGCTACTATTTTGGCAGCATAATGACTAGACTACAATACATGATGTACAGTAGCCAGTAAATTGCAATATAGACTTACTGCAATTAGAAAACTACAGTAGCATTATACAGTAGTATTTTCTGACATACCTGGGTACCCTCGTACGAGCATTCCGCTGGTACCGCTCATATATTGAATGAATAGTTTTCTTCAATATTCTGATCGAGAATCAGTCATCCTGACCCCACAGTATTAATATTATTTTGGGACAGTGATTTGATACTTCTCTACCCCTAGGGGTAAGAGCCCTTCTACTTGGAGTTACTCAACAGAGAAACGTCCATGTAGTTAATACTGAGGGGAGGTAACAGCATTTGCTCACAGGGGTACACAAGTATGTATCTCCTACTATCCCTTTATAGCTTACTATCCTAATCTATTCTATTGTAAATGACATTTGCATGTTGATTATCAAGGAGACAGTCCATTGTATACTCATTTGATTTTCCTTTCTTTACAGGAGGAACACAAGATACCTTGTGCTGCAGTCCTCTGCAAGGCCAAGAGTAAGTATTTTTATGATCATAATACTTGCAGGTTTCATGCCCCTTACAATATTATTTCCGGATCCCTACATTATTAGAACCCACAGGTTTGCAATATATGTTGGACATTAATGTCCAAAGGTTTTGAAAATCCCAAGTCTACGGAGACTAGGGATACAGCTCAATATAAATTACGCAACTGGGTGAGAGGCTTTCAAAAGATCTCTCCGGGACCTTTCCTACCTAATGATAGGATGCATAAGCCACTATTTCCGGAAGCAAGTAAGGAAACAGTAGTGCCTCAGGAGCCAACTACATCCCCTGATGGCCAGAAAACCTTTGGGATTAAGGGCAAGAAGTGCCCCAGGGTAGAAGAGGAAAATGTTACGTCGGAATTTCCTCCGCCTATGCCGGCTATAGAGCCATCGATGTCGACATCTTCGTCTTCTACCCCTCTATTGGATAATGTGGTACAATTATGTATCCAGCTGAAGAATCAAATAGAGAGCTTTCGTAAACAAAACGAAAAGCAGGAAGTAAAACGCAAGATAGAGCCTCGTAAAGCTTCTCTTGTCGCTTCCCAGGGGTCAGTCAAACGACCCATGAATCAAGACCTACCAACATGCTCCATAACCAATCCCTGGAGGTTTGCGGAGCAGATGCCGATTTCAAATGGCAATCTCTACATCTCAGAGAAAATAGGTGCTGTTCCTTTGGACAAAATTCAATTTTGGCCAAGCTTTGATGCTTTCCCTAATTTTTGGGTTCGACTGAAGTACGAACCAAAGTCAAGAAAAGGAACGGAACCAAAGGAGGTCTTGATTCTCGACCATGATAAGGCACAGACTATCCTTTCAGGTAGTCTAAGAAAGGCGGGTTATTCAGAGTCGAAGGTATTCTCACTGAATAACCGACACCCTTCCTTTCTTGCTCCTACTTCACTCTCATTCCCCTTTATGGGGAAGGCATTTACTTCTGTTGCCAAAGCGGTAAAGACGGGTAAGCCATGTCCCACACTCGATGAGTGCAAGCCTTTGTCACCAGCTTTTCCCGGACAGGAAAAGGATTGGAAGGAAGTATATTTGACATTTTCAGTAGGAAAATTAGACAAGGACGTCGCAAGTCGACAATTCAAGGTATGTCTCCCTAAATTGTCTGAGTTGCTCTTGTGTAATGAACAGGAGTCAAAGGAGAGACTTGCGACATCCCTTTCTCTACAAAACTACATAGAGTTGTGTTCAATCTACGAAAGTACCCCAGACATGCTCATGGTCATAGCCAAAATGCATATGGCTATCTTGGTGAAGGACCTTTACGCCTTTATGAAGGCTAGGAGAGCATGTAGAGTGTTTGTGTTCGCTGCTGCAACAGTGAAACGCGAAACAAGGTACCTAATATCTTCCAACATCTGGGGTAAAGACCTCTTCCCACACGAGGTCATTAAGGAAGTAATTAAGAACGCCACCATGGAGAACATAAGTCTTCTCCAAAAATGGGGCATTTCTTCAAAGAGAAAATCTTCTGTGGTTGTGGGTCCCCAACCTAAAAAGAAGATCGAAAATGCTGGAAATATCCGGGCTGCTCAACAACATCCCACTATTCCAGTGACCACGGTGCTACAGGCAGATGGTCAAAAGTCTAAGCCTACTGACTACTTGTTATGACATTAAAAGACTTGGCTGCTGCTACCCAAGCTTTATTCAACTTAAACTTCAGTAGATTATTCCCTGAAACAACCATGAACATAATTAGCAGACCCCATAATAAATGTAATACAAACTATGTTAGATCCTCAAAGTAAAACTAATTAAACCAAATAGATACAAATGGAATAAACAAAAGGAAATACAAAAGAAAGAGAATTACTTGATAAGTTGCTTTGTCTTCTTCTTCTTCTTTCTTAATGTATTAGCACACGTCACCTATCAGGCAACCATAGTGCTATCCCTCTCATATTTTACTTTGTAACAAATCATAGAGATTTGAGGAGGCCCGAGATCTTCATCAGTACATGTGGAGTTTCAGAGTCAGCCCCCAGGATCCTATCTAGCTGAAAAGGGACACCAATCCGAAACAGAGAATGTCTCAGAAACACTCTGGAAGTAAAATATCGAGGGCAGTGTAGTATAATGTGCCTTACATCCTCTATTTCACCACAAGAGCAAAAAGGTGAATCCTCAAGGGAAAGGCGATGTAGATGGGCTTTCAGTCTTAAGTGACCAACACGAAGTCGAAGAATTGCAGAGTTTAGCTTCCTTGATGCCAATGACGTTGTTAGAGCTGTCAACAAATTTGATCTTCTATATGGGCCAAGCTGAGAGAATTGAAGTTCCACCTCTCTATCCAATCTCCACTTCTCCCATACAGCCCTACGATAAGCTGTGATATGTTCTGAAACTGGAATATGTACAGGATTTACTATGTTAACAAATGAATGAGCCCCTTTTGCAATTGAGTCCACAAGTTCATTTCCCGGAACACCACTATGACTTGGAACCCACTGAAGTTTCACTACAATATTTTTCTTTCAATGACTTTAGACTGCAACAAATAGGATCCACCAACGATCGAAAACCAACTGCATAACAACGAATTAAATCTAAAGAAACCTTTGAATCCGTAAAAATAACTACTTTCGAATTATAAAGAAACTCTAAAACAAACCTCAAAGCCTTCATAAGACCAAAAAGTTCAGCCGTAACTATGTTTACAGATGAGATTTTCCAAGCAGCATGAAATTCTAGTGTAGGAATCGACATCGCTGCCGTGCAGGAAGATTGGGATTCAGATAATGAACCATCTGTATATATGTGCACATACCCATTATATTCCTCATCACACAGTTTGTTAAAGGAACTTACGACTAAATGACCCTCTTGCTTAGCTACAACTGGAAAATCTGAAGACAAATATTCATTCACAGGAAACCAGGGCGGTAAGGGAGAAATGTCAGGTAGAGGGGAAAAAGAGCCACATGGGAAGTGCAAAGAACTCAAAGCATAAGATGCTCAAACCACAGTTGAAACCTGTCTCCCTGCGGTCCAGTTTTTACTGTGGATGGCTGCATAATCATGTGATAAACATTGGAATAATGGATGATCCAAACTACTATTACATATTTTCGTAAACCACACCATCAATCTGATTTGACGCCAATACGATAAGGGGAGACAGTTAACCTCACAATGAAGCAATAATATTGGGGACGAGCGGAAGGCACCAGAGATCAATCGTAATTCTGTTGACTGAATAACATCTTATCTACTTAGCAGTGTTTTAGAAGCAGAGCCATACACTATGTCCCCATAGTATAATGCTGTTGACTGAATAACATCTAATCTACTTAGCAGTGTTTTAGAAGCAGAGCCATACACTATGTCCCCATAGTCCATCTTACTTCTAATAAATGACTTATAGAAAATAAACAAACTTTGATGATTTCCTCCCCAAGAAGTATTTGCTATACGCCTCATAACATCTAAACGCTTTAAACAGTTTAGACGAAGGTATTCTACATGATGTTTCCAAATCAACTATGGACCATCAAGAACCATACCCAGGAAACGATGCTTTGTAACAAAGGGTATGACCGAGTTCTCCAACCGAATCTCTGGTATGCAGTTTACCCTTTTCCGAGTGAAACACATCAACCTAGACTTTGAGGGGTTTATATTCAGACCCCATTGAATAGTCCAAACTAGAAATGAGTCTACAGCCTTCTGCAATTTCAGCTGAGCTTCCAAAACAGAACACCCTGACACTTGAAAAGTGATGTCGTCTGCTTGGATAAGCGTCCTCACACCAGGAAAATGAGGAATGTCATACAACAAGACTGTGAATAACAAAGGGCTGAGGACAGAGCCCTGTGGCACTCCTGTTTTTACAGGATTCTTGGAAGATATATCCCTCCTTATCAAAACCTGGAAGAAACGATCTTGAAAAAATGATGACAGCCACCTCAAACTATTCCCCCTTAGGCCTAACTTACAAATTTTGTATAATACACACAAGTGAGAGGCATTGTCAAATGCCTTTGACAAATCAAAAAACAGGACCAAGGACACCTTATTTTCCTTAAACCCCTTGTAGACCTCATGCTCTAGTTGAGCAATATTATCCAGAGTACTTCGACCTTTGCGAAAACCACACTGGTTAGACGGTAAAAGAGAATTGCTTTCCAGCCACCAACTGAGTCTTGCATGTACCATACTCTCCATCAGCTTACCAAAACATGAAATCAGAGATATCGGTCTATATGAAGATGGAAGAGGAGGATCTTTATCTGGCTTTAAAACTGGAAGAATATGTTGCACCTTCCACTGCAATGGGTAGTAAACCTCAACCCATCCCCGGTTAAACAATTTCAACACTATTTCAAGACTCTCCCCTGGAAGATGTGTGAGCAGTTCATTGGCCACCAGATCACTCCCTACTGCTTTTCCCTTCCGTAAACGACCCAACTGACTATTGAGCTCCTCCAAAGTAAAGACTTTATTTACTTCATCATTCGACTGTTCGAGCAAACAAGACAACACAAAAGATTGCAAAACCTGTTCATTTTGTATGGTCCTCGCCGTACTCATAATGGTGGTGAAAAAGGAGGCAAAGACTTCTGCTTTAGCTAAATCATCAATAAGGAGTACTCCATCCCGAGACAAAGGGAAGGACTGGGTCACACCTACCCCTACAATACTTCTAATAAAATTCCAAGCTACTGCAGTGTTTGAGGCAAAATTCAACGGACTGCAAAAACTATGGAAACTTAATCTCTTGCTTTTGCGGATGATTTTTTTAGCCTTTGCTTCAAGACGTCTGTACTCCAGCTGAGCTTGTCTAATAGGGCACCGTTTCCATTTATTGTACGCCCTTCTCTTAATTGCCACTGCCCTTGAGCATTCCTCATTCCACCAAGGCTTCCGTGGTTTGGAACCAAATTTCCCAAGCCTCAACTTAAAACAATTTTTACCAGCTACCAAAATTTCAATTGTAATACTGTCTGATTCTTCATCAATGGAATACAATGAATTATCTTGATGGGTAACTAACTGTTTGTAATTACGCCAGTTTGACTCTCCACCTTTAAAGGACCACCTGGGACGATGGTATACCTGTATGATAGGCAACCTCTCAAACCTAATCATAACTGGCACGTGATCACTACCAATACTAACTTCAGTAGATATAACTGATGGTGAGGTAAACCACCCAGAACCTAAACACAAATCCAGAGTAGATTCATCACCTCTATATGGGTCAATACGAGTGCGAAGACCTGGGGGAAGCAACAAAGTTAAGTTATGGGATAAGAGTGAATTAAAAACAACTCTGCCAGCTCTATTCACTAATCTGTCTGTCAAATGGGGATCCCAATAAGTGTGATGGGCATTAAAGTCACCCATTAAAAAAGGCTGGTGTTTCCAACAGATCAAAATAGTAATCTAATTCTTGACTGGTAAAACAATTACCAGACTTAAAGGAGTTGTAGCACATTAAAATGTCCCCCCAGCCAAAGGAAAACCCAACCTTAACACCTATCACTTCCAGACTCCCCTCTGGAAAATCACCCAAATCAAGGATAGAAAATTTCAAATCTTTTCTAATCAAAAAACCAAAACCTCCCCCTCTTCCTTTATCCCTCCTAATAAATGCATAACCCTGAAAGACTGGGGTTACTCTAGGAGTCAGCCAAGTTTCACATAAACCTACTATGTGCAGGTTACGGTCATATAGCATATTCTTAAATTCGGATAAATTTGAAATTAGGCTACGTGCATTCCAGTAAATGATACAAGTTTGATTGGGATCCATTATCTAACTAATACTGCCTTAAGGATACGACATAAAGGACGGAGAAGCTTGCTAAAATCGGGAAGGTTCTCAATAAAGGATTTGCCATTATTAAAAAGACAATAACATTCTGCAAGAATAGATAAAAGGGTTGTGAGGTCTTCCTCATCTGACTCTATTTCATTTGCATTTTCTCTATATGCTCTGGAGGAGAAATAGGATGTGGTTTGTCGAAAAGGATCAACCTTACACGACTTTGGATCAGGACGGTCGGCTCGCTCAGCAGGCTGTGCAGGACGACTGGATACTGGAGAAACCTCCCGATGCCTGGCTTGTAGCCTAGGCCAAGCAATAGACTGAGGGTCAAAGCCCTGAGAATCCCTACGGCCATCCCTATAGGCTGTATTAATACCTCTATCTGGAGTCAACTGTACATGAATAGGCCTAGAACCCGAAGCAAAATTTCCTATAACATCACCTGCTTTATGCACATCTGGATCAGAAGGGAAACTACGGACCTGTGCCTTCTGTCCTGCAGCTGGCTCTGAAATATTGGTCACCGAACGACCACTACGAGAAAATTTCTGTGCTCTGCCATTTAGCTCCCTAATCTTCATATTTGCTTCCCTAACTGACAAATTACCTGTTGGTTTTTTGGATTCGATTTCATTTGCCCTTATATTAATAGAGCATTCCTGGGAAGTGAACTTGTGGTTACCCCCACAGAAAACACAGTGATACCCTTTCTGACAAGTATTTACATTTTCATGGAACATACCACAGCGAACGCAGCGCTTCATTGTTTTATTACATGTTAAAGTGCCATGGCCGAATAAATGACAATTATAACATCTTAACGGGGGTTTACATAATCATATACCGTGTAGGTGAAGTGTCCCAATGCGACTCTTTTTGGAAGGGACTCTGCAGCTCCAATAATTATATACCTGGTATAAAACTCACTCCTGTCTACCAATCTCTTCACAGATAGGCTTTTATTATCACAGGCTCCTTCCACAACCACCAAAGCCTCTATGATCGTTTCAATCTCGACGTCTTTCTCAATAGGGCCAAAAGTCCCAAACCTCCTTGCTTACATATCTGCTGGATACCAACATCTTACAGGATGGGTGCCAAGCTCCTTAATTAAATCCAGGGAAGGCATTTTGCCACAACTATGATGGTCACATACCTCCATTCTAAAACTGGATCCTTTGCCTAGACTTCTAACACTATGTTGGATGACATATTTCCCAAAAATAGATGCATTTAGTATTTTTGTGACCATCAAAGGGTTCGTCACGGTAAAATTACCTAGGAATTTAATTATTACTACTTTATGGGTTTCTGACTTACATGAATGAGAGGTGGAACGGTTTTGTTTATTTGGGCTTACTTGGATGAAATGTAGTTGGTCCTGCCCTACCTTTGATCGCTTCTTTTGGATACTTCTCTCGTCGACCGAAGTATTTAACTTATCAGTATTATCATCATCCAGATCGGCATGTGTTTTGCGCTTTGACCTGGGATCCTCAATAATGTTTTTCGGTGTTGAAAACTGGCTCTCTTCCTCCATGTGAATGTCCAATCCATCGACTTCCAAGCGATGATGAGTGATATGGGAAACTGGTGACTCCGACCCATGATCCTCGATATACACATCACTATTCATGTCTCTAATTGAATAACAGTCGGCTGATAACAGCTACTGAAATCATTGAAGGGTACTGAAATACTGTAACACTATTTAGCTACGCAAAAACAGGTGTTTACAGCACCGACTCTTACCTGGTCACATCATAAGTTGCTTTGACTGTCCCTCCATCAGGTAAGTAAACAAAGTATGAAAAGATCACCAGACAAAAGGTTCAGAGTGAGGTATGAAAGAGCAAAAGGACAAAACAATATTATAACATTCTTCCCCTCTAGATATAAAATTGGTTACATCACTTCATAAGTAATCAATCCCACCCATATCGGTTCGGAGCCCTTGACACCCGGGTTGATCTACGTACTGGAGGTGATGCAGCCTCTGTTCTAATTTCAGCTTCTGGGTGAAGTCCCATACCTTCTGGAAACTCTTGATGGGTTGTCTTGGGTGACACTGGAGATTGAGATGGTATGGCCTCTGGTGACAATGAAACAGAGTTATCCCTAGGGCATGGGGCCAAGTCACGTAAGGAAACCGTTGACTCTCGTCCGCTGGGATGTCTAATGTTAGCATATGTTGGGTTAGCAGATAATAGTTCAACTTCATCTACTAGGGGTTCATTTTTGCTTGTTCTGACAAACTTCCTCAATAATACCGGTCCCGACGACATAAGCCACGAAGGCAGAGAGCTCCCCGAGGATGGGCGGCGCGGAAATCCAAAAAAGCGTTCATGGGGTGTGACATTAGTTGCTGTCGACAGAAGGGATCTAAGTGAATGTATCACATCAGTGAGTACTAATTCCCAGTGCTGATCGGGAAGATTTCGAGACCTGAGTGCCAGCTGGATTGCCTTCCATACAGTACCATTGAGCCGCTCCACTTGCCCATTGCCGATTGGATGAAAAGGGGTAGTTCGACTTGTTGCAACTCCCTTCTGTGCGAGATAGGTTTTGAGCTCCCTGGACATGAATGAGGTTCCTTGATCCGAATGTATATACTGAGGCATCCCACACAGGCTGAATATTTGTTCTAAGCACTTAATCACTGTAGTTGTGTTCATGTTGGGACACGGAAAAGCGAAAGGAAAACGAGAATATTCATCAACCACAATAAGTAGATATGGGTTGCGCGAGGCCGTCGGAACTGGTCCTTTAAAGTCAATGCTTAATCTCTCCATTGGTTGTGTCACCTTGATGAGTGTTCCTTCTTGGAATTTGTAGAATCTTGGTTTCAATTCTGCACATATCCTGCAAGAAGCACAGACCTTCTTAACGTCCTCAGTGGAAAAGGGAAGATTTTTCGATTTCACAAAGTGCAACAAGCGAGTCACTCCTGGATGGCACAGATTCCCATGTAGTTCAGTGAGGGTAGATGACGTAGAAACCACGGAACCGCAAAAAGCTCGGGTGAAGGCATCAGGAACCACATTCTCTTTACCGGGGCGATAATGTACTGTATAACTGAAGGCTGCGAGTTCCATCCGCCATTCCTGGATCTTATTATTCTCAACTTTAGTACGTTTCCTGTTATCAAACATGAAGGCCACAGAACGTTGGTCTGTAACGAGATCAAAGTATTGTCTAGCAAGAAAATGACTCCACTTACGTACAGCCTCCACGATAGCCATGGCTTCCTTCTCTACGATGTGATAGTGAATTTCACTTCCTTGTAAAGTCCTAGACATGAAGGCCACGGGCCTGCCATTCTGGTTGAGTCCTGCAGAGACTGCTACTTCCGAGGCATCACATTCGACCTCAAAAGGCAAATTTTCATCCACAGAGTGTAGCGTTGCTCCTTCAAGTTCATGTTTGAGTAGTTCGAAAGCCTGCAAAGCTTCTTCATCTAAAGGAAATTTCTTTACTCTTGCTAGTGGTTGAATCTTAGCAGAAAAATTCTGTATCCATTTAGCGTAATAAGCAAACATACCCATTGCCCTCTTTAAAGATCCTTGACTAGTGGGAGGTGGTAGTTCTTGTAGAGGCCGGAGTCTTTCCATGTCAGACTTTATTACACCATTCCCCACACAGTAGCCAAGAATATTAATGGTACGCACAGATTTAATAGTTTTAGTAGCATTGAGAGTTAGGTTCCTCTTGTTGATGACATCAAGAAAGCTCTGCACGTTCTGATCATATTGTTCTTGAGTGTGTCCAGCAATAGGGATATTGTCCAAATATGGGAAAGCACCTTGTAAGTTTTCTTCTTTCACCAACTTATCCATAGTTCGTTGGAAGGCTGCAACTCCATTGGTAACTCCGAAAGGTACTCTACAGAACTGGTACGGGCGTCCGTTGGCTTCAAAAGCTGTATACTTCTTGTCTGCTTCCTTTAGTGGGACTTGGTGGTAAGTGCTTTTCAAGTCAAAAGTCAAAAATACGCAATATGTTGAGAGTTCATTAACCATGGTGTCAATCCTTGGTAATGGATAAGCATCCAGTTCTGTAAACAGATTTATAGTTTGCGAATAATCAACACACATCCTTTTCTCATGCCGATTAAAGGAATCCTTAACCACCACAACTTGAGCTCTCCATGGTGATATGCTATCCTCAATAACACCCTCAGCCAAGAGACGACTAGTCTCCGCTTCAATGAATTCTTTGTCATCTTTACAGTAATGTCTTGATTTAGTGACAATAGGCTTACAATTAGGTAACAAATGCTGGAAGATAGAAGGTTCATCCACAGCAGCGGCTGCCAACAAACAGTAGGGGTTAGCACCAGATAAGTTGAGCACTGGTTTCGGCCCACCGTATTCAATAGTCACTTTCTGATGCTGCTCTTGGAAGTCCTGACCAAGTAATACTCTTGAACATAAATCCTTCATTACTGCTAGACGCGTGGATGGATAAGTTTCTCCATTAAGATGAAGAGTCAAGTCTACAATGACATAACCTGGAGAGTTTGTATGCAAAGATTTCTGTGCTAAAGCGACATCTTTATCAGTGGGATGTATTGGTAGCTTCAATTCCCACGCTACCTCTTCATCTATATAACTGTCATCGCTGCACGAGTCGACAAGGGCTGTCAACTTCCGTTCTTTAATTGTTGTTGAGGTAGCTGCCCGATAGAGGCTCTGAAGAAAAGAGGTACCAGCATAAGCTGCAAGAACAGATAACTGTGAGGGATCAAATACTGTAGCTGTTGTAGATTTACCTCCATATGTAGATTTAGACAGGCATGCTTTTGCAAAGTGCCCCTTCTTGCCACATTTATTGCAAATAGAATCCCGAGCTGGACAGTGTGCACGAATATGATAGGGACCTCCACAAAAAAAGCACTTTCTCTTCATGGACAGAGTAGTCGCTAATACTTGAGTTCCAGCAGTTACCTCACAGCTCTCAGACGTTGGTCCACTCTTCACATGATCATCTGTGATAAGTGCATGATCCGATGTAACCACAGCAGCAGTATGCCCAACATGAGGAAGCATGTGACTGTAAAAACTAGCATTACGTTGGGCTAGGTCTAAAGAGTAAGCCTGGTCATAAGTTGCCTGTAAGTCTAGAGTTTTATTTTCAAGAAGACGTTGCCGAATCACAGGTGAGGCCAGGCCATTTATAAAAGCATCCCTGATCAACTCCTCTCTGTATTGTTCTGCACTAACTGGCTTAAAATTACAGTCCTTACCTAATTTACGCAATTCTCTCAGAAACTCATCCAAAGTTTCCCCTGCCTTTTGTTGGCGAGTAGCAAGTAAATGTCTGGCGAATATTTCATTAGGTGCCTTAACATATAACTTTTCTAACGTAGAAATGGCAGTATCATAATCCACACACTCCTCAATGTATTCATACACATTATGACTGACATAGTTCACGAGTGTCCTTAATTTATTTGGTGCATTTTCACCACATTCTTGAATAAAGTTGGAAAACGTCTTGTGCCAATGCCGCCATTCCTTTGCTGCAAAAGGAAGGCTAGGGTCCAGATCCAAACGGGCAGGCTTCAATAGTTTCTCCATAGCTTAAGTTGAATAAATTGTTATGACATTAAAAGACTTGGCTGCTGCTACCAAAGCTTTATTCAACTTAAACTTCAGTAGATTATTCCCTGAAACAACCATGAACATAATTAGCAGACCCCATAATAAATGTAATACAAACTATGTTAGATCCTCAAAGTAAAACTAATTAAACCAAATAGATACAAATGGAATAAACAAAAGGAAATACAAAAGAAACAGAGAATTACTTGATAAGTTGCTTTGACTGTCCCTCCATCAGGTAAGTAAACAAAGTATGAAAAGATCACCAGACAAAAGGTTCAGAGTGAGGTATGAAAGAGCAAAAGGACAAAACAATATTATAACACTACTCGAAGCATAAAGACACTTCGGCTAGTAGGAACTTTCCCTCAGGATCGCAGTACCTTCGATCCTTCAGTCCAAAGCCTATTCAAGATGAGCCATTGATGGGAAACAGAAATGCCCCTACCATCATTTCCTTACCTTCTCCTACAGTTCAAAACCCTCCTGGAGGAGTATACCTGAGAGCTATAGAGCATACAGGTGGTAAGAAAACTATAGCTCATTGAGTTCCAGGGAAGGCTGTTTTGTGTTCACGAGAAGGACTCAAGATATCAATGAGTCATTCTGAACTTGTCGCCCCTCAACAAGTTCATAAAAAACAGCAAGTTCTGAATGTTAATCCTTCTGAACATATGGACCTTGTTCCAATTAGGGGTGTTCGTAGTCTTGTCAGACCTAAAAGGTGTCCTTCGGAACCTTCCAGTCAACCACCCCCCTTCCTCCTATCTAGAATTAATGTTAGAGAGAGTAACATTCATCCTAGGAATGATACATGTCGGACTCACAGTCCTAAGTATCTTCATGGGATTGACGAACTTAGTCACGTCAAAATCAAGCCTAGAAATAGTTCAGGTATTAATATACCTGATCGAGAGGCTGGAGTGGGCAGCACCCGAAGTGTCTGGCCAATATGCATTTAAAGAGATGACCCGGTTCCTGGGACATCACGGATGTAAGATAAGCTTCTAGAAGTCTCGACTTTCTCCAGCTCAGGGGTTTCGATGGTTTAAAAACCATCGAAGCCCTCAGTCATATCAACTCTCCTTTCCCTCGGAAATATAAAAGGAGCTCGCAAGGTCTGTCAAGAGACTCAGGTAATCAGTCAGATTTCCAAAATGCCAACAGGAAATAGAGCTAAACTTTCCCCAGTTCGCAATAGTGACAGACCTGGTGCTAAGGTCACACCGGAAAGATGCGTTAAGAGCCTGGAGAAAACACACATCAAACGCTTGAAGAGATAAAAAAAAGACTGAGATCGGTCCCTCTTTAATCGCTTCTCTAACAAAAATTAAAAGAAGGTCCCAAGACTCTGCTAGCCCTTTCATGGGAGGGGAAGCCCCCTCCACACAGATCAGACTCCCTAAGACTGATATGGGACTCCGAAGCGATAATAAGACGTCACAATCGAACGTCTCATACAGTCTTGGTGAAGCTACCCATCCCTCTCTTATAGGGACGGCACCTACCAGCAGTTCATTTACAACTGATCCACGATGTGACGGTGGATACTCTATTTTGATCCAAACCGATAGAGTTGGAATGGTCCATGGACGCAGACATATTCCCTCCCAGATGGGAACAAGTCCCGGAACTGCAATTCGACCTCTTCATCACGAGCGTCTTCAAGAAACTACCTCGCTATATAGCCCCATACGAGGATCCTCTAGTGGGACTGATAGACTAGATGAGGCAGGTCCTAGCTCTGATCATAGGTATATTTCCGAAGGTTCAGAAATTGACTGCCTTCGTTTTATCACAGAGAACCCAAACCCTTCATTTCATGATTTTCTCGCTCTTGCGGTTAGAAAAAGGTTTGGGATCTCAGAAGGCAACATAGAATTCTTAGAAGAATACAAGGCCAAGTCAACTAGAAGACAATATGAGTCTTCCTGGAAAAGGTGGGTTGCGTTTGTCAAAGCAAAAGGACCGAAAGAAATTTCAATGAACTTCTGTCTGTCCTTCTTTGTCCACCTTCATAACCAAGGTCTGGCGGCCAATACGATAAATACGTGCAAGTCAGCCTTGACTAGGCCTCTCCTATATGCCTTTCAAGTGGATCTGGCGAATGAAATCTTTAATAAGATTCCGAAGGCATGTGCTAGGCTTAAGCCCGCAGTACCACCAAAGCCCATCTCTTGGTCTTTGGACAAGGTCTTACATTATGCCTGATCTGTGAACAATGGAGATTGTTCTCTTAAGGATCTAACCCAAAAGGTTATTTTTCTGTTTGCTATAGCCTCTGGGGCTAGAGTTAGTGAAATAGTGGCCCTATCCAGAGAGGAGGGTCACATTCAGTTCACGGAAATGGGAACTGAATCTCTTTCCTGATCCATCCTTTCTCGCTAAAAACGAGCTACCCACTAAGAGGCGGGGTCCTTGGAGAATCTGCCCTCTGAAGGAAGATGTCTCTCTATGTCCTGTAGAGTGTCTAAAGGTCTATCTTCGTAGAACTTCAGACTTCAGAGGAGGACAGCTCTTTAAAGGAGAAACTTCTGGATCAAATTTATCCCTAAAACAACTGAGGGCGAAGCTCACCTATTTTATTCGTAGAGCGGATCCGGACAGTACTCCCGCAGGTCATGATCCGAGAAAGATTACTTCATCACTGAACTTATTTCAGTATGTGGACTTTGAGCATCTTTGTTCATACACTGGATGGAAATCATCCAGTGTTTTACAAACACGATGCAAAACAAGTGCATGAACTGAAACATTTTGTTGTGGCGACAGGTAGCGTATTAAAACCTGCACCCTAATTACATGTCCTCGCACATGTACTGGGTGAGAATCATCCAGAGTGTTCTACAAACACTACGCTAAGCAAGTCCATGATCTGAAGCAGTATGTGGTGACGTCAGGTAGAATATTTAACCTGCCGTCTAATTCTACGATGAACAGGTAATTGACTGGGACTGTCAATTAAAGGGAGAAGCGGTCATCCTTCTTAGTTGTGACCTCTTTTGATTAGGTGTTACCATGGTGACACTAGCATTGTTCAAAATCCCAGGTGTGGAATTATACAGATAGCACTAGTGCCGGTGTACGTAGTACACAGTGCAAGTAGAAGTAACCAGTACAGGAATTATGAAGAGAAATTATTTTATAAATTTTCTTCAGTCTGAGAGTGGCACTCATCATTTCTACCTTCAAGAAAGAAATATAGTCTCTGTACTTGTTACAGGTATAATCCCATTGTCATACTACATTCGTTTTACTAACCATCTTGTTTAGTAATTTATTAGAAATAAATGTCTATTAGAATGTAGTGCGTCCGCTTTCGCCAGACAATTGTATGTATACATGCCAGAGTTCTTCGACCTATCCTCATATATTTGTATGCAACAAATATTAGATATAAGAGACACTGATGTTAATTCAGCAAAATATACAACTATGAGACTATTTGTATATTCAGTGCATACTTATGTTTGGTCATACAATATATGTTAACCTCGAGATCCCTTTTCTACTGTCTAGATGACTCTTCCCTGTAGGAGGCAGGAAGCACTAACATTGTTTATGATTAGTGATGATGACGAATAACGGTGACGTCACGTGTCTCAATTGGTCCCCATGACCATAGAAAAGGTTGCTATAAGGTTAAGGCACTGATGAAAATCCACAGATACACTAATGCTCTGGTATGCTTCCATCAGGACGACATGGCTTGAGCCCAAAAAACGGAACACGAAAAATCTATTTTTGGGTGAGATGGCCATGTCGTCTTGTTGGACCCACCCATCACTTCTTAAAGAAAAGATTTTCACAGTATCCCTCCCGTGGTACTGTATCTGTAACACCATGCTCAATGCTACAAGGAACGTCCGCCATCGTGGGAATGGCGCTGTTGTATTCCCAATAGTAATACAAGAACGGGGTTAGCCTTTGGACGGCTCCCTTTTATTTTGCCACGTCCTCCTCGAAGCGTAAAACACTATTAGGGGTGTAGATAGCTATGAGACGTGTCAAGAATGCGTCCTCTGATTACGCGATATCCAATTTTAAGGGATATTCGCTCCAGGAGTTAGAATTCTGGATACCTTTGGTAAATTCTCTGGGATATATCACTGTAGTCAAATATAACCTAGGAAGCTACTAATGAAGGAACTTCCATCAGGACGACATGGCCATCTCACCCAAAAATAGATTTTTCGCTTCGCTCAAAATCCGTTTTTGGGAACACTTTAAAAAATAATCACTAACACTTTCTCCTGGGCCTTGTATCGCAGTAATACACTCCAACCATAGCACAGCACGGTTTGTAGAGCGTAACACAATATCACGAATAAAATCCATGGCTTCCGTAGTGGTGAGGTTACTCCATTTTTTAGGTGAATCTGGCGTCCAGCGTTCGTTGCAGAGGGGGCGTGCAGTATAGCCTGATGTGGTGGACGACCTTGTGGGGCGGTAGTCTGCACAATTCGATCCAGCACTCCATCGACCTCCTCCAGGACCTGAATGCGGCGGGCTTCAGCTCAATTTCACACTTCTCCGGGGCTGCAGACGCTGGGACACGAGGTGCAGGGGTAGCATGTGTCGTAATCTGGTCGCGGAGGGCGTTGATCATTTGTTGCTGTGCCGCCATGGCCTGCCTGGCTTCTTGCAGGGCAGGGACGAGCCCACGGGGGACGACGGGGCGTGCGGCCCCTGGGGTGGACTGCGCTGAGCGGCGCTGGAAGGGCATGGTGAGGGTCACGGAGGTTCTTGAGAATCACTGCGTCATATTGAATGTTAAGGTGGGACAAGAGATACACAGCGGTAGAGGCATGTGATTTACTGTGTCCTAAGGTACAGACTGTTCACAGTTGCTCTCTGCAACCGGCACACTCACTTGGCGCCTGCCCGCTAAGGGAAAACATATTGTACTTAACCAGGTACTCCATCAAAGGTGTCCTTTTTTTTTCTTTTTTCTTAAAATTCCTTTGATATATTTTTGCTCTAGATGATACACTCAATTTAATGTAGAAAGACTACAACAGTAACACCGTGAGTAATTTAACAAAACATCTATGAATAAATTGTAATCAAAACCATATTTTAAAGTTCAATACAGATTTAACTATTTTTAATTTGTTTTTATATATACTGTCTCATACAGGATGATAAATAGTATTGTTTTGTCATAATTGGTTTTTCATATGAGATAGAAATTTCATAGCACACCAGAATAGAAAAAGTTGAAAAAAATATACGCAAAGCCACTAAGAGTGAAATATAAAGGTCTGCAAATATTGTAAATTTCAGTACTCAACAACTCATTACTTCGTAGCTAACTGGGGCAAAGGAATGTTAGATACTGGCTGTCAGTCATTGATAATTACTTTCCAATTTAACCTCCACACTTATGTAAATATCCTGTAAGTTACTTACCATATTCTGTATCTAAAATGGGGTCCAATGGCTTGTCTGACTGACTGCTAGCCTACCTGCTTAACCCTGGATAGGTACGGTCCTCGGACACCCCTTTAAGGGTATACTCGGACGCGAACGACCCCGACGCCAAAAAAAATTCTTGAAAAATCAGTTTTTGCAGTAACCTCCTTTTTTCTTTTGCCAAAAAAAACTTCAATGAATGCTTAAAACAACTGTAAAGATAAATACTACTCATCTGCAGAAAAACTATTTATTATAAATATTTTAAAAAATTAAGTAGAAAAAAAAAAGACCTGACATAAAAATTCATAAAAAAAAGTTTATACATATATACACAAATCCTTTTAGGAATTGATTCTTGAATGTTTAGGACACATCTTGATGTATTTTGGATGAAGTCAGACCCATGGAGGTGAAGATCTGAAATGAGAAAAAAAGGGTAACTTTTTTTGGCCAAAAAAAATTGTCCAAATTTCATGAATTTTTTTGGGTACCCAAATGAAATAGGAAGTGGCTAATTTTTTTAGGGAATAAACATATGTTATCCTAAAATAGAAATATGTAAAAAAATCTTCATTATTTTGTAAATTACATTTATATCAGGGGCCATATCTAAAGGTAATTTTTTGAGTACTTGGAAATTTCGTAAAAAAATACATATATTTAATATATAATATGATATTTATGCAGGTAAAAATATACCAAGATATCACAAATTCTATAGGGAACAAGAATATATATAGATAGGGCAGCTTACGCTTCGGATATGTCCACAAAATGGCCGCCAACCACACTGACTCAGACTCCCTAATCTGCCACTTGAAATGTAGGAAGGGTATGTCAATTTCAAGGTGTTATTTACTAATCTAATTATTATTGGATATGCATAAAAATTGTATGGTGGGTTGCTGGATAATTGTCGATTATTTTACGACTATAAAATTAAAATTCTGACCCAAAAAATTTTTTTTGAAGGGAAATAAAATCGAAAAAAAAAATGTAAAACAATATTTTAGCTAAAAAAATTTGATGATATTCAATCAAAAAAAAAGTGAACAAAATTTTCCGACAAATAAACATCTAGAGGAATCATTACTCTGTGATAGTTCCTTAGTACGTAGTAATTTTGAAAGAATTGGGAAAAAACGAAAAAATGGCAATCACCGGAAAATCGAACACATACCTATATATACGCCATATCTGGCTAAAAAAAAGATAGGCATGGGTAGCCAGATCATCTAGAAACACTTTCCAACACTATAAAAATATAAGTTTTGCGACACTACTTGCCAATTCCTTACGGTAACATGACTAAGCAAAAAAATGCAAAACAAAGAAAAAGGGGCACTCGTGGAAAAATGGCCATTCTAATATACGGCATTTCAGAAAAAAAAAATTTCAGCCACGTGCTAGGCAAACCATCAAGGCATATTTTCCGACAAATAAACATATAAATGAAATATTACTCTGTGATAGTTCCTTAGTACGTAGTAATTTTGAAAGAAATGGGAAAAAACGAAAAAATGGCAATCACAGGAAAATCGAACACATACTTATATATACGCCATATCTGGCTAAAAAAAAAATAGGCATGGGTAGCCAGATCATTTAGAAACACTTTCCAACACTATAAAAATATAAGTTTTGCGACACTACTTGCCAATTCCTTACGGTAACATGACTAAGCAAAAAAATGCAAAACAAATAAAAATGGGCACTCGCGGAAAAATGCCCAACATTCTAATATACGGCATCTCAGATAAAAAAAAAAGACATGCACGTGTTAGCCCAACCATCAAGGCACACTTTCTAACACATAAACATGAAAAAAAAATCAATAATATACGGCAATTCCTTACTACGTAGTAAATTTTTACAAATATTGAAAAAAAACAGAAATTGGCAACCGCAGTTAAATACCCAATATACCAATAACTACGTCGTATCTGACAAAAACAAAATCACGCATGGGTAGCCAGATCATCTAGACACACTTTCCAACATTAAAAAAGCAAAAGTTTTACGACACTATTTCGCAATATCTTACGGAAAAATGACTTGGCAAAAAAATTAAAAAAAATTAAAAAGGGACACTCGCGGTAAAATGCCCGACATTCTAATATACGACATCTCAGATAAAAAAAAAGACATGCACGTGTTAGCCCAACCATCAAGGCACACTTTCCAACACATAAACATGAAAAAAAAATGAATAATATACGGCAATTCCTTACTACGTAGTAATTTTTACAAATATTGAAAAAAAAACAGAAATTGGTAACCGCAGTTAAATACCCAATATACCAATAACTACGTCGTATCTGACAAAAACAAAGTCATGCATGGGTAGCCAGATCATCTAGACACACTTTCCAACACTAAACAAGCAAAAGTTTTACGACACTATTTGGCAATATCTTACGGAAAAATGACTTGGCAAAAAAATGAAAAAAAATGAAAAAGGGGCACTCGCGGTAAAATGGTCCTCGTGGTGATGAACGACATTTTAACTAAAAAAAAAAACATGCACATGGTAGCCAAACAATCCACCAAGACTTTCCACAACTGATAACCTATACAAGTTGCACCATTCTACGACAATTTCATAATACGTAATAACTTTGATAATTATGCAAACTACCTCAGAAGGGTAAACTCGGACGCGAACGACCCCGACGCGTCTCAGAAATCGGGGAAGGAGTACAGCTACAGCAATGCACATCTGGACACTACTAGAGCGTGTAGGGGAGACACCTCCTGCAGGTCGATCACCCACAAATTCAGTCACAGGGGTGAGTCACGTGAGAAAAACCTGTTTTTTTTTGACGCTCGGGGTCGCAAACGACCCACCGTACCTATCCAGGGTTAACTATCTGTCTGTCTCCTCTTGCAAACAAAGAGATCAGATAAAATGTAATCTCAACATGTAAAACCACAATTTGCTGTTAAATAGAGAGATTTTGTAACTTTAATAAACTCACATTTACTGGCTACACATCGCTCATTTGTATGATCAAACAAGTCTGGAAATAATAAATGATATGTTACTCAGCAACTCTCCTAGTAAATGCATCAGAATTCATAGTACAAAATAAAAATTATCAATTTTTTTTGGTAAATCTTATTGCCCTACCGTTATGTTTCTCTCCATACAAATATATCTGAATCTATATGATACAAAATGGACTACACCATTGTATTTAATGTTCATGTAACATCAGTAAACAAAATTGTCCCCAATTACATTAAGGCTATGAATCTGTGATGCAACAAGATCAGCACTGGATTTTGATTGTAAGGGGAAGTTATAGATAAATCAGTGTGTGAAAGGCTGAATGCCTGGGAACGTACACAATAAAATGAATCTGACGGTCATGTAGAGTAGGGTTCCCCTGCAGTATAGAACCAGAATAGTAGCCCTGAAAGTAGGGTAATTAATGACATGACTGATCCCCTTGAAGGTGCTATTCGGGAAGTGATGGAGGGACATGTTCCCAGGAGAAAGGGAACTGGAAATGACCGAAGAAAAAACCCCTCTTGATGAATCAGACAGCAATCTGGAAAGTGAAATTGAAGTACCATGGATGGATACATAACCTAAACACCATAGATTGTCTGGCCTACGAGTACATCAATGCCACAAATAAATTTTCTCGAATGACAAGGAAGACACTCAACATACAACGGATTTTGAGCAAAGCAAAAAATCTATTTTTGGGCTCAGGTCATGTCGTCCTGATGGAAGTTCCTTTAAAGTAGCTTCCTAAGTTATATTTGACTACAGTGATATATCCCAGAGAATTTTACCTAAGGTATCCAGAATTCTAACTCCTGGCGCTAATATCCCTGGCTTTCGCCTTTAGGGATATCGCATAATATCAGAGGACGTATTCTTGACACGCCACATAGCTATCTACACCCCGAATAGCGTTTTCGCTTCGAGAGGGGAAAGTGGCAAGAATTGGAGGAGAGCTGTTATTAAGGCACGCTCTACTCCTACTGTTGAGTACCTGTATAACGTCACGACCGCGCGCCATCTTGTTATTCCTTTATTTGTAACGGCCTTACTCGGTATTTTCACAGTGCTCTCACGCTATTTTTGGATTATTTTCTCGCTATGATGCTTTCTCCAGCCTCATCTGCCTCTGGAAAGTTGAGTTTTATCTTTACTTTGTATAAATGTAAGCTCTTGCCAGTTTTTTCCTCGATTCAAGGTTCAATTAACGTAACAAGAGCTGTTGCCTAACCGGAGGCATCATGGACGCTGTCGTTCGCTATGCATGTGTCATTAAGTCAGCCAGAGCGACCTTCCCGGTATATTTCGCTTTAATAAATTTAGCTATTTAGCCTTCATTGCTAGGAAATTTTATATTGTGCCGATAGTATTCGTGGTTTTGGCGATTTAGGTAACCGATCCTCACTTACGCTAGGCTTCCTAGCCAAGGCGCTAGCCTTTTACTTTCATGCATGATATAGCATGATATATAGTGTGGTATTTATTGAAGCTTTAGGCAATATTTTATACATGTAAGATATTTACTGCATAAATTTTCCTCTTCCAAAAATAGTATACGGGAGAGTTTCGGTGATTTAGGTAATCGATTCCCACTGCCTCCAGGCTACTAGCCTAGGGGCTTTAGTATACTTTCATACATGTCCCCAATTGCTCTTGTATCACGTTATTCAAGTGGAGACTGATACCTCCTAGTCTTTTATAGGGTAATACTATTCTCCTTAGGAGATTTAAGAGCAATCTCTTCTCCCTCTGAGTTAGCCTAGGCTGAACCCTAGTCAGCTTTACTGTACCTCGAATTGCATTCTGCTAAAACTAGGCTAGGGTGTTTCTGTCCCTTCCCTGTAACCGCAGATGCAGGTTTTTGGGTTTTAGTCAGAACCTCAGAGTATTCCGTCTGTGGTCAGTTGCCGACTAGCAAGGTGAATTGAATTCCCTGGCTAGGTTAGGCTACCGACACAGGAGGCTAGACCTCCCTAAGCCACACCTGAAGGCATTATATGATATGATGCCTTCTTCCTGGGGCCTAGCAGACAGTCCAGTGCTGGCAGAACCTAAGCTGAAGAATAAAATTCTTCTACTGCTTGGGGGACTCCGACACTAGACTCTGTTTCCTTCTGTCTGAGACAGCAGCGAGGGTGCTGCCAATCTCTTTCTGTATTGGGCTAACCCTAGGCTAGGGAATAAAATTCTCTGGCCCCTTGGGATAGCTCTAATACTGGAACAGAGTCTCGTTAGGTGAAGTAGGACAGGCTTTACTGCCGGCAACTTGTGGAGAGACATCGCTGGAGTCAGCAAAAGCAAATTCCATGAGTTGGCGAAACAGAAGCTCGACCGTCTGATAACAGAGGTCACTAGTAACACCAACCAGTGTGAAGGAAAAATATTCGCAGACATATTGAAACAATATGATCCAATAGACTGGAACAAATCCGCGGAAAACATCAGCAAAATAATTGAAGAAATTCCAAAGAAGATCCAAGTGATAAAGAGACTTATAAAGAAAGTCTACATCAGTCAACACATTCCATCAAAAAACAATAACAAGTCCAATATGGTGAATATGCTGATTGATGCATTGGGAAAAAGAATGCCAAAATGGTGTAATACATGTAAGATATGGTACAGTGAACCCTAGCTACTTCGCGGTTCAACCATCGCGGATTCACCACTTCGCGGGTTTTTTCCATAACCCATATATAACGGATTTTGAGCGAAGCGAAAAATCTATTTTTGGGTAAGATGGCCATGTCGTCCTGATGGAAGTTCCTTAAAGGCAGCTTCCTAGGGTATATTACAACTACGGCGATATTCCCAGAGAATTTACCTTCAGGTACCCAGAATTCTAACTCCTGGAGCGAGTATCCCTAAAAAAGACCTTAGGGATATCGTAAATATCAGTGGACGTATTCTTGACACGCCTCATAGCAATCTATACCCCGAATAGAGTTAACACTTCGTAGGGGTCAAATGGCAAGAAAACGAAAACGATAAGAAAGGGGGGAGCCGTTCGTAAGGCATCTCTCCTCCCCGTTTCGAAAGCGTGCCCTGCGCCGCTCGCGGCGCCATCTGTATTCCTTGTAGCGATACACGAGGTGCTACAGATACTGTATGTAGGGAGGGGTCCTACAACCCTTTTCACTTTTTTTTTTTTTTTTTTTGAAAAGGAACAGGGCGGGTCCATCAGGACGACATGGCCATCTTACCCAAAAATAGATTTTTCGCTTCACTCAAAATCCGTTTTTTGGGCTCAAGCCATGTCGTCCTGATGGAAGTATACTAGAGCATTACTGTATCTGTGGATTCTCAATACGTGCCGTACTCCTCAGGAATGTTTCTTAGTCAACTCGACTGAAAGACCTAAGATGTTACCGTTATACATCTTTTCACTAATCATAAGCCATGAAAGCGCTTCCTGCCCCCTACAGGGAGGAGTCCTACTAGACTCTAGAAACGAACGAAGAGTACATATACCTAAGTATGAATCACTCGCCAGCCAGTACAATATAGTGGTCTCACTCTATATGAAGTAAAGCATAGTCTTACGGAACTACAGCATCCAAGGAAAAAATCCCGACCAGCACCCTGGTCGAAGTAAAATTAGACAAAAAGGTTATATCTGCGTAGGATTAAACTTGCTGCCGCCACCGTCCTCAGAGAGGGGTGGAGTCCTTTATGCTAAGGAAAATATAAACCAGTGCAACAAGGCTTTGCATTAAGGAATAGGCTATTATAGATATCCCCGATTAATATACATAGGCTAAATGCTCAATAAATAACATGAAATCAATATAGGTGAAGGAGACGCAAGGTTCCCGAGAACAAGTTTATTGAGTAACAATAAATAGACATGGTCACCATAAATATATACATATGATAGGTGGATGACCAACAATTTACACAAGTACCGTAGTGCATGGATGAATGGTTATCTGAAAGAAAACAAAAGGTCACTTGCCGCATACCAAGGTATCAAAGTTAACGTCCATGTTACTACTTTGCTGACATTAGCGTTAGCAACGCTCGGCACACCTGTCTGTACTTGTGCTACCATCACCATAACGCTGGAACAGTCACTGTGGGCTCTCAGAGCCTTCACTACTAGTTATATCAACGCATATAACTAACCACTCACCCAAGAATCAAAGTCCCAAATAATTCTACTGTTCCTCGCAGAGTTAAACAGCAGGGTTAACGACACAACCAACTGCTACCACAGACCTCTTTAGCTGCTCCACTTGCTTAGCATAGTGGCGAAAGAATACCCTGGAAGACTTCCAGCCAGTGTATGAACGAAGGTGTTCAAAATCCATAAAGTTAAAGAAGTTTAAGGATGAAGTAACTTTCCTCGGATCATGACCTGCGGGTGAACTGTCAGGATCCGCTCTGCGAATAAAATATGTAATTTTCGCCCTAAGCTGATTTAAAGATAAATTCGAGCCCGATGTTTCTCCTCTGAATAGTTGGCCCCCATGGAAGTCTGAAGTTCTACGAAGATAGACCTTTAGGCATTCTACGGGACATAGAGATGCATCTTCTTTCAGAGGGCAGATTCTCCAGGGACCCCACCTGTTGGTGGGCAACTCGTTCTTAGCGAGAAACGTAGGGTCCGGAAACAGGTTCAGTTCTCCCCCATCCAGGAACTGAACTCGGCCCTCCTCTCTCGAGAGGGCCACAATCTCACTAACTCTGGCCCCAGAAGCAAGGGCAAAAAGGAAGATCACTTTTTGAGTCAGGTCCTTCAATGCGCATTCCTCATTATCCAGTAATGAGGCAAAATGAAGGACTTTGTCTAACGACCACGAAATAGGCTTTGGAGGAGCTGATGGTCTAAACCTAGCACAGGCCTTCGGGATCTTATTAAACATCTCGTTAGCGAGGTCTACCTGGAAGGCATATAGAATGGGTCTTGTCAGAGCTGACTTACATGTAGAAATTGTGTTAGCCGCCAGCCCCTGTCCGTGGAGGTGGATGAAGAAGGATAGGCAGAACTCCGTAGAGATCTCTTGTGGGTTCTTGTCTTTGACAAAGGCTACCCATTTCTTCCATGCTGATTCGTACTGCCTCCTAGTAGACTTACACTTGTATTCTTCCAGGAAGTCGATGCTATCTTTCGAGATTCCGAACCGTTTCTTCACCGCTAGGGAGAGAAAATCATGAGCTGCAGGGTTCGGGTTTTCTGTAATGAAGCGTAGACAGTCGACTTCTGGACTTGCTGGGACAGAACTGGGTCCGGGAGTGGTAGAAACTTCAGTCGTAGTTCCAGAGCTAGAGGGAACCATACACTGTTCGGCCACTTGTGGGCCACTATTGCTGCTACTCCCTTGAAGGATCTCAGTTTGTTGAGGACCCTCAACATCAGATTGTGAGGGGGAAACAGGTAGATCCTGGACCATCTGTTCCAATCGAGGGACATCGCATCTACTGCTTCCACCAAGGGGTCCACGTATGGGGACACATATTTCAGCAGCTTCTTGTTGTCCTTCGTCGCGAAGAGGTCTATCTGCAGTTCTGGGACTTGTCTCAAGATGAAGGAGAATGATCCTGCGTCTAGGGACCATTCTGACTCTATCGGTGTAACCCTGGATAGAGCGTCCGCGGTCACATTCCGGACTCCTTGAAGGTGAACTGCTGACAGGTGCCACTTCTTCTTCTCCGCCAGTCGAAATATGGCTAACATTACCTGGTTGAGAGGTGGGGATCTCGATCCCCGCCGATTCAGACATTTCACTACCACCTCGCTGTCCAGTACCAACCTTACATGGATCGAGTGACGTGGGGATACTTTCTTCAGGGTAAGAAGCACTGCCATAGCTTCTAGAAAGTTTATGTGAAAAGTCCCAAATAGCTTGGACCAGGTCCCTTGCACTTTTTTCCGATGGGAGTGACCCCCCCACCCTACCTTTGAGGCGTCTGTGTGGATTGTCACTGACGGGGGGGGGGATGGCTGAAGAGGTAGAGACCTCTTTAGACGACTGGCTTGAGACCACGGTCTGAGAAGAGAACGTAGTCGAAGTGGGACCGGTCTCTTCAAGTCCCTTCGCTCTTTCGATGCAAAGGTTCTCCATACTCCCGCTGCATCTTTTAGCTGTGCTCTTAGCACTGGGTCTGTTACTGATGCAAACTGAAGAGAGCCCAAAACCCTCTCTTGTTCGCGTCTTGATATCCTCTCGGAACCTAGAAGTCTCCTGACAGACCCCGCTATTTCCTTCCTCTTTGACATCGGAATGGAAAAACGGTGTGACACTAGATCCCAGTGAATTCCCAACCACTGGAACCTCTGAGCTGGAGAAAGACGAGACTTCTTTCTGTTGATCATGAAACCTAGATATTCCAGGAACTGAATCACTTGTAGGGAAGCTTGCAAGCATTCTGCTCTGGATGCTGCCCACACCAACCAATCGTCCAGGTAGGCTACTACTTGGAACCCTTTTAGGCGTAACTGTTTGAGCGCTGCGCTCGCAAGCTTCGTAAAGATCCTTGGGGCTATGTTTAGCCCGAAGGGCATCGCTCTGAAAGCATAAGGTTTTTGTTGTAGCTTGAATCCTAGGTAGGGGGAGAGACGGCGACTTATTGGAACGTGCCAATATGCGTCTGACAAATCGATGGAGACGGTATATGCCCTCTTGGGCAGTAAGGCCCTTATGTGTTGTAACGTTAACATCTTGAACTTGTGGTTCACTATGAACTTGTTGAGTGGTGACAAGTCCAGAATGACTCTGAGTTTCCCCGAGTCTTTCTTGGGAACACAAAACAGCCTCCCTTGAAACTTGATGGACTTTACCCTCCGGATCACCTTTTTCTCCAACAGATCTTGGATGTACTCCTCCAAAACGGGGGTGGAGTGTTGGAAAAATTGAGGGCACTGGGGCGGAGTACTGTACCAACTCCAACCCAGTCCATTTTTGAGAAGGCTGTGGGCCCAGGGATCGAAGGTCCAGCGATCCCGGAAATACTGAAGTCTCCCACCTACCGGCGACACTTCACTTTGACTGCCCTGCAGTCTTGCCTCCCTGGCCGCGACCACCTCTGAATCCTCGTCCCCTAGAGGGGCGTCTCGACGAACCTCTGGCTGCACCTCTGGGCTTTGCACGAAACGTGGTTGATTGTCCCTCGAACACTGGGTTGAATGCCGGGGAAGCTGATGACATGGCTTGGGGTACCAATTGGAAGGTGGTCGGGGTCTGGGCTACGAGTTGTGGTACCGGAGGCAAAGCTGGCTGCTGCTGCTGCTGTCTTTGTGGTTTGAAAGGCTTGGCTGGACGGGAGGAAAACCTCGATTTCTTCCCCTTTCCTTTCGGCTGAGGGCCCTCATCCGGAGAAGACTTCCTCTTAAGGGACAGGCCCCACTTCAGGAGAAGATTACGGTTCTCAGTGGCTGCCTTGTCCACCACCTCTTTGACCACGTCGTTGGGAAAGAGATCTTTACCCCAGATGCTGGATGAAATGAGCCTCTTGGGTTCATGCCTCACTGTGGCCGAGGCGAAAACAAACTCTCTACAGGCCCTCCTTGCTTTAACAAAGCAATAGAGGTCCTTAGTCACCGTGGCCAGATGAATCTTGGCCATTACCATGAACATCTCCGGCATCTTGGGGTCGCTAGCCATCGTCTCCATGTTGGTCTGGAGAGACATCGAGGCTGCCAGGCGCTCCTTTGTGTCCAATTCCCTCCGTAGGAGGAATTCCGACAACTTGGGAAGGTTTTCGCCGAACTGCTGACCTGCAATGTCGGCGTCCAACTTCCCAACCGAGAAAGTGAGGTGCACCTCCTTCCAGTCCTTATTGTCCAGCGGCAAGGCCAACGACAGAGGTTTACATTCCTCCAGAGATGGACACGGTTTGCCAGCTTCAACCGCCTTCAAGACGGCCGCGAACCCCTTCTGCATAAAGGGGAAGGCCCTAGCCGGGGAGGATACAAAGGAGGGGTGCTTCTTACTCAAAGCGGCAACTTTAGAGTTTGAGAACCCCCTCTCCTTCAATGCAGCTGTTAGAGTGGCTTGAGCCTTGGAGTGATCCAGGATAATCACCTCCTTCGGTTCCGTCTCCTCCTTCGAGGCCGGCTCCTTCTTCAAACGGACATAACAGTCCGGGTAGGCCCCTCTACTGGGCCAGAATTCCACCTCCTCAAGGGGAACTGAGCCCAGTTTCTCCGACATGACGATCTTCCCGATCGTCATCGGCATGTGCTCGGCATATCTCCACGGGTTGGCATCCGAGGACAGAGGAAGGTCCTTCACGTTGAGCTTCTTTGGAGGACCACGTGATGCTGTGATCTTCTGCATCTGGAGCTCCAAAGTAGCGGCCTTCTGATTATTCTCCCTCTGCATCTGTTGGATCATACCCACGATGGAAGAGAGAGCCTGTCCTAGCTCTGCTGGAAGAGCGGACGAGGTAGAGGGGATAGGTTCAGGGACCTGAACCGGCACGTCTGAAGATACGGGAACCTCTTCCTCCACGGCAATAGGATCTCGATCCTCCTCCTCGCCTTCTGCGAGGAGATCCTGTTCTGCACGATCGGACAAGTCAGACATCTTTTCATCCAACTGGATGTCCTGCATGGCATCAGCCACATCCTCCTCCACTGGGATCTGGACGAGAGGGATCTCCGGCCGAGGCTGGGGAACAACAGCGTCAGTGGAAGCCTTGGGAAAAAGGTATGCCCTCATCTTCTCATTAGGAAGATAAGGTCCAGTGGTGTTTTTCTGAAAACCCCTTACCCATAAGCGAAGCTTCTCCCTCGCTGCATCTCTTGACTCCGCCGACCTAGGGGATTCAAAAGCCTCTGATAGCAGGTTAGTACATACAGCACATACCTGCGGATCCCAGTAGCGATGGTCATCATTGGAGGCTGCGCAAGCCGCGTGCCTCCTACACGAGACATGTCCGCAAAAGTTCTTACTGCGGACATTGCAGAAGACACTATCACACTTCGGATGCTCCTCCTGTAAAAGAAGAAAATTTCCATGAATATCAAGTGAATTTCAATTCACATGTAAAAAATGAGTATTCACCCAGAATAAGAGAAAGACACCTACTTGTGAAACCCACACAAACACCTGTGGAAGCCCACCAGCCAAAGTCACATAGTTAGTCTTTACTAGAATAACCAGAGAGCATATTTCCAAAGGAAATTAGGTGTAGCTCACACCTAAGGTAAAATTTTACCATTCCGGCCAGGGATGAAAAGAATTCTCTTTTATCCTTGTAAGGCGACACCAAGTGATTGCACAAGTAACACAAGTAAGTTAGAAAAGACAGTGTTGTAACCTACTATATCATGGACTCCCTTGGTTGAATACACCACCAAAGAAAGGACTGATACAGTACCTGAGGGTGGTGTGCCGGCCGGCTATTGCCGGTCAGCACCCCCCCCCCCCCCCCCCCCCGTTTTTCGAAAGGTAGATCTCAAGTACACAACATCAGATCACCCCTATTGGGGAGAACTCCAGATCCCATGCCTGAACCGGCCGGCAGTGGTTGCCGGTCCGCAGCCACCCGGTTTGCACTGCGTTGCCGGCCATCATTCTTAGTGGCCGGCTAACCGGGCAGTGTAGCAGGCCGGCCGGCAGCAGTAAGCAAACCCTGCCGGCTGGCCTCCACACCAGGCAGCGCTCGGCTGCCGGCCCCACTTATAGTGGCCGGCAGATGAGCAAGAGACCGGCCGGCAAAGGTACATAACCATCGCCGACCGACAGCAAGAGAACTGGAGAACACCCCCCCCCCACCGACGGCCGGCCTGTAGCCGGCAGACGGCAAGGACAACACATACGAAGACAACAGAATGAGTGCCGGGCTAAGAGGCTATGAGCCTCCGTGCCCGGCACCCGAAAGAGTGCCGAAAGGAAGGGGAGACACTAAGTCAGGCTTCCTAACCGCTGCTTACTGAATCTACAGACGGCAGCGGTGGAGGGACCAAGAAAGGACCGGGCAGCACTCGAAGAAAGGGTCTCTGCCGGTCGGCACACTCTGCCGGCCGACAGGGGACCACGTCAGTTCCCCATCCTAACCTAGGCTAGGTACGGATGCGGATGACTGACACAAAGGAACGGAAAATAGAAGGGAAGGACAGAGGGTCCTATCCAACCTTGCCTTGGTTAAGGGTCATTCCCAACTAAGACAGCTCATCTCAGCCAGAGAAAACTCGAGAGGGAGGCCGGCACTACTGGCTGCCTCCCTAAAACCACGGCAAGGAAGGAATTGCTATTCCAGAAAAGGGAACATATCCCGAGTCCGGAACGGCAAGAGGACAAGTCTGAGGGGTCACCAAGCGAAGGGATCACTACTGGAACCCAACAAGGTGGACCAAGGGGGATAAGCCCCTTATGCCCGTGTCAGTCAGCAAGGGAGACTCTGCCCCATGCCAGACCAACCCGGACTCAGACTAAACACTGTTGTACTGTCCCCCTCCGGACCAATTCAGTTGGAACGGGAAGGTACAGTACTACTCCAGCATAGATATATTTGAAGATTAATTCAAACAAACCACTAGAGTTAAGCCTAAGGCTTAAACAGAGGGAAAGGGTTTGCCCCTTCCCCGAAGAGAAGGGAGCAAACGGGGAACAGATAATATTATAATGACCTAAGACAACCTAGCCTAGGCACTAAGAGAATCGATTACCTAATTCACCGAAACTCACACCAATACTATCTTGGAAGGTACTCGAAAAGGGCTTATATGTATAACGTTGCCTAACGCTTAAAGCAATAAAAATCACACTTGGAAGACTAATTATCATGCAGGAAGTACATAGGCCAACAGCTAGCCTACGAAGACTAGTGTTGGCAGCCTAGGCAAAACTTCGCCAGGCACACTACTATCGCATCATAACAGAATTCCTAAATAAGCTAAGTAGCTAATATCTAAGCGCAAAGGGGCTGGGAACGTCGCTCTTGCTAACAAATAAATCCTATTCTAGCGAGCGACAGCATCCATGATGCCTCCAGCAGGCAACAGCTCTTGTATCAAAGATAACTCTTTTAATTACTTTAATTTTAACCAAGAGCCTACATTTATACATAAAAGAAATAGTACTCAACTTATCCGAGGCAGAAGAAGTTGGAGAAAGCATTATCAAGCGAGAAATTCCAAGATTTGGTAGAAAACAGGGAAAAAACACCGAGTCGTAGAGCTACGCAAAAAGGAATACAGATGGCGCCGCGAGCGGCGCAGGGCACGCTTTCGAAACGGGGAGGAGAGATGCCTTACGAACGGCTCCCCCCTTTCTTATCGTTTTCGTTTTCTTGCCATTTGACCCCTACGAAGTGTTAACTCTATTCGGGGTATAGATTGCTATGAGGCGTGTCAAGAATACGTCCACTGATATTTACGATATCCCTAAGGTCTTTTTTAGGGATACTTGCTCCAGGAGTTAGAATTCTGGGTACCTGAAGGTAAATTCTCTGGGAATATCGCCGTAGTTGTAATATACCCTAGGAAGCTGCCTTTAAGGAACTTCCATCAGGACGACATGGCTTGAGCCCAAAAATATACATATCGCGGATTTTCCGGAAATTTCGAAAATACCGCGAAATCTGAAGACCCCCAAATACGATATTTCGTTACCTGTAATTCCATTAATACTGTAATTAGTAATATCTGCTCTTACTGATTGTTCATTGCATTACATATGATATATAATTTAGCACAGAAAGAAATAAAACACAAAAAGAGAATGTGATCATACGATAATACAGTACTGTATACAGTACGTAGTAAAATTAAATCGAACATGAAACGCAAATCAGATGCAGTCATACCATATTAGAATGGTGTAAGGCTGCTGATGGCTACTACTGTACTACAAATGTAATGGATGTGCATCTTTTCCATGATTCTTGTGTATGTATACGTACATAGTACTGCATCCAATAATATTCTTTGTTGCAAAAATCACATTTCAAATAAGCGTACGAGAGAGAGAGATAGAGAGAGAGAGAGAGAGAGAGAGAGAGAGAGAGAGAGAGAGAGAGAGAGAGAGAGAGAGAGACACATCCTACAAAAGAATAAAATAGCATACGTAAAGCTATTATGTGTATTATTATTGTTATTATTATTATTATTGTTGTTGTTGTTAATAAAATTATTATTGTTATTATTATTATCATTATTATTATTATTATTACTGTATTATTATCATACGATAATTCAGTACTGTATACAGTACGTAGTAAAATGAAATCGAACATGAAACGCAAATCAGATGCAGTCATACAATATTAGAATGGTGTAAGGCTGCTGATGGCTACTACTGTACTACAAATGTAATGGATGTGCTTCTTTTCCATGAATCTTTTGTATGTATACGTACGTAGTACTGCATCCAATAATATTCTTTGTTGCAAAAATCACATTTCGAATAAGCGTACGAGAGAGAGAGAGAGAGAGAGAGAGAGAGAGAGAGAGAGAGAGAGAGAGAGAGAGAGAGAGAGAGAGAGAGAGAGAGAGAAAGAGAGAGAGAGAGAGAGAGAGAGACACACACACACATCCTACAAAACGGATTTTGAGCGAAGCGAAAAATCTATTTTTGGGTGAGATAGCCATGGCGTCCTGATGGAAGGATCCTTTTTGGTAGCTTCCTCGGGTAATCACTACTAGGATTTTCCCAGAGAATTAAACCACAGGTTATCACAGAATTCTAACTTCTGGAGCGAGTATCCTAAAGGTTTCCCCTTAAGACATCGTGTAACAACAGGGGACACGCATGTATAGACGTGCCACATAGCTATCTGCACCCCATATAGAGTTAACGCTTCAATATGGCGGACAGGGAGTGGCTGGGAGCTGAGCCGCAGCCGATCTAGATGTGGCGATATCGGTACTCGCGATGTAAACAGACGGACGCCATTGCTTTTGATGACGTCACGTCCGTCCTCATTCCGAAAGTCTGGAGCTCGCTCATCACCATGATACAGCGGCGCAGGGCAGGACCTGATAACAGACAGGGTGGGTCCATCAGGACGCCATGGCTATCTCACCCAAAAATAGATTTTTTGCTTCGCTCAAAATCCGTTTTTTGGGCTCAAGCCATGGCGTCCTGATGGAAGAGTACCAGAGAATTAGTGTATCGTGGTAGACTTTTTCCCTTTATAAGTGAGTGCTAAAACATTGAGCCGAAAGCATAGTGGTCTATACTAGAGCTACCGTGAGGCAGTTGCCTTCCTGCCCCCCTGGCATGGAAGTCCCCACGGGCTATGCTAAGATCAAAGTGGTCATGGGAAGGCTATTCATATAGGCTGAAGGAACAATGAGATCCATAAGATAAGTCAGAGCGATTTGGTATTCGCGTCGAAACAAACTTGAAGAAGTGGTGGTTGAACACTTCGTGTATGGAGTTGACTCATCTTCATAATTGAGTAAGTATTCGCTAAGGAGACTTACTTGCTCTATATAAATAAATGCCCGGAGTAAATCCTGGCATTTTCCTTAACCAGGAATAAAGGGTAATAAAACTATGACAAATAGTATATTTCATAGTAAGAAAGGAGCAAGGGAGACGCACAAGTAATAAAATAGACATTTTATTATATAATTGCAGGTAAATCAATACATGTCATGCAATAAATAGTAAAAAACATTTACATTGATAAAAATGTACATAGTCATAAAGGCGTGCTCTTGAGTCTGAAAGGGAAGAATCAAGTATTAGTAGGCACTCGTTCTACGGAACGTTAGTCTTTATGTAACACACGTCATGCACGTGGCATGTAGCACTCATGTGGTAATCTACTATGACATTTCACCTGAGGTAAGAACAGTTAAAGAAAACACAAGGTGGTTTCTGCTTCACTACGTATCACTTGAGGGTCAACATAGGCACCCGACGAGTTAGAGTCCCTAATAACTCACTGTTCTAAGCAGAGTTCAGAGCAGGTTTCATAACACTACCTGCGGCTACCACAAAATGTTTCACTTCGTGCACTTGTTTCGCATAATGTTTAAAGAAAACACGCGAGGATTTCCAGCCTGTATAGTTCTTGAGGCTTTCGAAATCCATACTCTGAAAGAAATTCAGAGACGAAGCGACTTTCCTAGGATCATGACCAGCGGGTGTACTGTCTGGATCCGCTCTGCGAATGAAGTAGGTGATTTTTGCTCTCAATTGTTTTAGTGACAGGTTGCTGCCCGATGTTTCTCCTTTGAAGAGTTGGCCTCCACCAAAGTTTGAAGTTCTATGAAGATAGACCTTAAGGCTCTCTACTGGACATAGAGAGGCATCTTCCTTCAAGGGGCATATCCTCCACGGGCCCCATCGTTTGGTAGGTAATTCGTTCTTTGCGAGAAACGTCGGATCAGGGAAGAGGGAGAGGTCTCCTGAATCATTGAAAACGATATGTCCCTCTTCTCTAGATAGTGCCACTATTTCGCTGACTCGGGCTCCCGAAGCTAGAGCGAAGAGAAATATAACTTTCTGAGTCAGGTCCTTAAGAGGGCATGAATCATTGTCCAAGTTGGAGGCGAAGTGGAGAACTTTGTCTAGAGACCAAGTGATTGGTCTCGGAGGGGGTGCCGGTCGTAAACGGGCACAGGCCTTCGGTAGTTTGTTGAAGATGTCACTAGACAGATCTATTTGGAAGGCGTATGACAAAGGTCTGGTCAAGGCCGATTTGCAAGTAGAAATCGTGTTGGCTGCCAAGCCTTGTCCATGAAGGTGAATGAAGAAGGACATGCAAAAATCTATGGTGATTTTCGAGGGGTTCTTTGCCTTGACGAAGGAGACCCATTTCCTCCAAGACGATTCGTATTGCCTTCTCGTGGATTCGGTCTTGTATTCCTCGAGGAAGTCTAGACTCTTCTTCGAAATCCCAAACCTTTTCTTAGCGGCTAGGGTGAGAAAATCATGAGATGAAGGTCCTTGATTTTCGATGATGAAGCGAAGACAGTCGACTTCTGTATTTGCTGGGAGAGAACTGGGTCCGGGAGGGGGATCAGCGTTGGCTGCATCTCCAGGATCAAGGGGTACCAGTTGCTGCGGGGCCACTTGGGAGCCACTAGAGCTGCTGTCCCTTTGAAGGTTCTCAATTTGGAGAGGACTTTCAGCAGAAGATTGGTGGGAGGGAACAGGTAAATCTTGGCCCATCTGTTCCAATCCAAGGTCATGGCGTCCACCGCTTCCGCTTTGGGGTCCTCGTACGGGGCTACATATCGAGGAAGTTGATGGTTGTCGCTCGTTGCGAAGAGGTCGATCTGGAGTTCTGGGACTCTGTGAGAGATGAAGGAGAATGATCTTGCGTCTAGAGACCATTCCGACTCTATCGGGTTTGTCCGAGATAGAGCATCCGCTGTCACGTTGCGGAATCCTTGTAGGTGAACTGCAGACAGGTGCCATTTCTTCCTTTCTGCCAGACGGAAGATTGTCAGGAGCACCTGATTTATCTTGGGCGATCTTGAGCCCTGGCGATTGAGACAACGCACTACCACAGAGCTGTCCAGAGTCAGGCGAATGTGTACCGACGGGGGCGGGGAGAGTTTCTTCAGCGTCAGAAGAACCGCCATGGCCTCCAAGATGTTGATGTGAAACGTCTTGAATAGGGGAGACCAAGTGCCTTGAGCCTGTTGTTGGTGGGAGTGACCTCCCCAACCCTCCAATGAAGCGTCCGTATGGATGTTGAGAGATGGAGGTGGGTGTTGGAGAGGAAGGGACCTTTTTAGGGCCCTCGCTTCTGACCACGGCTTTAGAAGAAGTCGAAGTCTGCTTGGGAGCCGTCTCTTGAGGTCTCTTCGAGCGACGGATGCGGAACGTCTCCAGACTCCCGCTGCATCCTTTAGCTGTGCACGAAGCACTGGGTTTGTGATCGAGGCGAACTGTAGAGAGCCTAGAACTTGTTCCTGCTGGCGTCTCGAGATCCGTTTGGATTTTAACAGTCGCTTGACGGACCCTGCTATTTCCTTCCTTTTCTTTGCTGGAATGGAAAGGCGGTGTGACTGAAGATTCCAGTGGATGCCTAACCATTGGAACTTCTGAGCTGGAGATAGGCGAGACTTTTTCGCGTTTATCTGGAATCCCAGGTGTTCGAGAAACTAGGTAACTTTTCTGCAGGATTCTATACAATCCTCGGGCGAGGGCGCCCACACTAGCCAGTCGTCGAGGTAAGCCATCACCTGGACGTTTCGGATGCGGAGCTGTTGTACTACTGCGTCCGCTAGCTTTGTGAATATCCGAGGGGCCACGTTGAGTCCGAAGGGCATGGCCCGGAAGGCATAGCTTTTCCGTTGGAGTCGGAATCCTAGGTAGGAGGAAGCGTGATGGTTCATTGGTATGTGCCAGTATGCGTCCGCCAGGTCTATCGAGACCGTGAAAGACCCTCGAGGCAGGAGGGTTCTGATCTGTTGGAGAGTCAGCATCTTGAACTTGTCGTTCGATATGAATACGTTGAGGGGGGATAAGTCCAGAATGACTCTGAGTCTGTCTGAGTCTTTCTTGGGAACACAAAACAGTCTCCCTTGGAACCTTGTGGACTTCACCCTTCTTATCACCTTCTTGTTCAAGAGGTCTAGCACATATTCTTCCAAGAGGGGGGTTGAAGGTTGGAAGAATTGCTGGAAGGTTGGGGGTGGTTGCGCCCAGCTCCAGCCCAGACCTTTCTTGATGATGCTGTGTGCCCAGGAGTCGAAGGTCCAGCGATCCTGGAAGTGGCGGAGTCTTCCTCCCACCGGAAGCACTTCATTGCTTCTGTGGTCCCGAGGACTTGCTGCCTCGGCCGCTAGCTCCCTGTCCTCCTCTGCCTCTGGAGGGCCGGCGAGAGGAATCTCTGCCGGAACCCCTGCCTGAGCTTCTACCCTTGGGACGAAAGGTAGTGGAATGCTGCTCGAAGGTGGGGTTGAAGGCCGGTGATGAGGGCAACACCGGCTGTGGGACCAACTGAAAGGTCTGTGGCGGCTGAGCGACCACTTGGGGAGTAGCGGGTGCCGGAAACTGGCGTCTGTGCTGACGTTGCTGGGGTCTATGCTTCGACTGCTTCCTCTTAGGCTGAGGACCGTCATCCTGAGAGGGCTTTCTCTTCCTAGACATGCCCCATTTGTTGAGAAGGTTCCTGTTCTCAGATGCGGCCTTGTCTGTGATCTCTTTCACTAGATCAGACGGGAAGAGGTACTTGCCCCAGATGTTGGAGGCAATCAGTTTCCGGGGTTCGTGTCTGACAGTGGCACTGGAGAACATGAATTCTCTGCAGGCTCTACGAGCTCGCATGAAATGGTACAGATCCTTGACTAAGGTTGCCATGTGAGATTTGGCAAGGACCATGTAATGGTCAGGGACTCTGGTGTCACCAGCCATTACGTCCATCTGGACCTGGAGAGTGAGAGATGCTGCCAGCCTCTCCTTCGTTTCCTGTTCCCTACGAAGGAGGTGTTCGTTTAGCTTGGGGAGGTCCTCATTAAACTGACGTCCAGCAACGTCAGGATCTAGTTTGCCCACCACGAAGGTGTGTTGCACATCCTTCCAGTGTTTGGTGTCAGGCGGGGTGGCTGCGGAGAAAGGTCTGCATTCCTCCAATGCAGGGCAGGATTTCCCTTCCTCTACAGCCTTAAGGCAGGCAGCGAAGGCCTTTTCCGTGAAGGGTAGCATCACTTCATCGGGCGCAACGTAGGTGGGGTACTTCTTGCTCAGAGCCGGAAGTCCAGAGCAGGTAAAGCCTCTGCTCTTAAGCGCTTTGGCAAGCATAGCCTGGGCCTTCGAGAGATCGAACACTATTTTCTCCTTCGGTTCGGTCTCTTCCTTTGAGGATGGTTCTGAACGTAGACGGACGTAACAGTCCGGATACGCCTCAAAGCGGGGGAAGAACTCCACTTCTTCCAGGGGTATGGAACCGATCTTATCGCTGACGAAGATCTTGTCATCAGCGATGACCATATGCTCGGCGAACCGCCACGGATTGTCGCTCGAGCATGCGGGGAGGTCCTTGATGGAGATTTTGCGAGATTCCTTGGAACCTCCCATCGACCGAATGATCTTGTGAGTTTCTTGGAGCTTCTGCTCCATCACGGATTCAATGAGCCGAATCATATCCTGTGCCGTAGGTAGAGGAGTCGTGGTGGAGGACGTAGACGGGAGAGACACTTCCGTCGGTTGTAGGAGTAGGAGGGGGGATGGAGGGAGGGGCATCCTCCTTATCGGACTCGGTATATACTACCCGGTCCTCTTCTTCATCATCCTCCCCTTCACCCTGGGCCATAAGGGTTTTCCTCGGTGTCCTCCGAGATCTCTGACATGTGTTCATCATGTTCTGAATCCAGGTGACAATCACTCATGGACTGAGCCATGACAGTATCAGGTTCCACTGTGATCTGGACGACGGGGATCTGTTCAACTGGACCACTGAGTCTGGTGAGGCCTTTGGGAACAGCAAAGACCTCATTTCTTCTGTGGCTAGGTATGGTCCAGTGGCGTTCTTTTGAAAGCCACGTACCCACTTGCGTAGGTTGTCCCGAGCAGTGTCCCGAATCTCCGCTGAGGGAGGGTCATAGAATGCTTTCTGTAGGCATTCTTGGCAGACCGAACAGGTGGTGGGGCCCCCAGTACTTGAGATCCCCTCTCTTGTGAGCACAAGGGGCGTGTGTCCTACACGCCGTGTGTCCATAAAAGTGTGGCCGACGGACCGCGCAGAAGTCGTGGTCACACTTGACGTACTCCTCCTGTAAAAGAAAGAGACGATGAGTATTGTAGAGTCATAATATGGCTCGTATATAAAGTTAATTATTAACAAGTTAATATTAACATAAGTTAATTGTGATGCACAGAAGGGTGGGTGAAAGGAGACAGACGCATGCCTCGTGTAACCCGCCCGGCTGGTTGCCGTAGCATCAGACAGTCCCAGGTGGCCGTAGGCCTCCATGGAAGGTGTCTTGATAATGGGAATTCCATTTAGAATTACCATATAGACTAGGCTTGAAATCTTATCAAGAAAGTCTGGGGATCATGAGATCCTAGTAAGGTTCCGGCAACCAGACGTGCCAATTACACGTAGCGTGCTGGAAAGATGAAACACGCAAGAAGACAGAGTGAAAACTGAACAAAATGTACGATTCCGTACCAATTTGTCTGCGTTAACAAGCCGTCTAGGTGCGGTTTTTAGGAGCTATCGCTAGTAGAGATAGCTGAGAGAAGGGGTGCAAGGCATCTTGCCGCCTCCGGACTGGTCCGGCATACCCCCGGCACGCCGGAAGCCGCTCGAGCAGAGTTTCTGGCATTCAAGAATGATCATTCTATGGTCAAAAGAAGCCAGGGTGGCGGCAGCCGGTAGCGGCGGCCGCCGGCAAGGAGCGGCGGTTCCGGCAGCCGGAGGCAGTCGGAGGGTGACAGGGGTAAGGATAAAGGAGCATAGCCGGGGCCGGGGCCGGCAGCTAGTGCCGGCACTCCGGGAGGGGTCGGCAGTGTGCCGAGGCTATGAGGGAATGGAGAGGCCACGGCGGGTAAGCCGGCGGCCGGCGGCGATCCCCCGGTACTCGGGGGAAGGCGGCAAGGATAAGGAAGTCACCCGTAGTGGCGGTAAAGCCGGGGTAGAGGCGGCAAGGGACAAGCACCAAAGATGGAGGTGGGATGGCAAGGCTGTACTAGCCTAGTCAAGACACCTCTGGAAAAGGTACCACCATGATAGAGGTGAAACTATCATCCTAAGCAGGAGCCGCAATGGCCGGGGCTAAGGCAGTCCAAGAGAGGACAGGGTGTACCCAAAGAAGGGGTGGAGACTCTTCGTGTCGACCAAATGATAACTGACTCCATAGCACTATGGAGGGACTATGTATCAGAGCGGACAACACTGGGAGCACCACGGGGTCCAGCACTCCAGCCTAGGGTGGAGTGTAGGACAGGGGACATATGAAGCCTAACCTACTGGTAGGTTAGGCTAGGCAAGAGATAGGTTGGGGGGGGGAAAGGGTCTTCTTATAAGAAAGGATGGGTTATGTACCAGAGCGGCCACCTAGGAAGGGAGATGCTCACCCTAACCTATAGTAGGTGGACCAACTGAAAAACGGTGCACGCGTATATTTCAGCAAGGTACATAAACCAGCCCTCCCAACCTAACCTGGATTAGGGTCGTTAGACCCTAATCAAGGAAGGGAGAAGACGTATCGCAAGGAAAAGGTCCAGGACCGATTCAGCTTAAAGGAGGTGATCCTACCTTTAAGGTCCGCAACACTAAGGGAGGGGGGTCATTCCCTTAGGTGGGGAGGCGATACAGTTACTCTGAGGAGTCTTGTCCTATCACATGTAATAGGATACAAGATACCAGAGGGAAGCCCTAGGGCTAGGGATGAAGAGAGCATATAGGGGTCCTATCATAAGGTTAGGTTAGCAAGGCACTCAAGATAACCTACCCCCTATATGGTCCCTGAAGGCGAAAAACACTTGCATCACTGTCAATGGTATTGTAAAATAATGCCAAAATCTTCATAACTAACACTAGGATCACTGGAATATCATGCATTAACACTGGTATAGGCTCACTGGCCTAGGGGCTAATCAAAGCCTACTGGTATGGGGTCAGCGAAGACCCTAATTAATGCGTCAAAAACACGATATAAAGTTCCTAGCTATGAAGACTAAATAACTAATAGCGCTGATTAGTAATTTATATGCCGGTAAGGCTGTTGCGGCTAACTAAATAAGGCATGCAAGCAACAGCAGCGTCATAAAATGGCGCTGACCGGTCTGGCAAAGCTCTGCCACAATTATGCAAATATCTCGAAAAGTAAGATTTACTTTAAGGCCAGAGCTTATTTAAACAATACTTTAACCTTTGTACTCAACTTTCCAGAAGAAGGTGAAGCTGACGGTTGAGACATAGCGAGGATGCAAGTAGATAAAGTCGCACAAAGGGAAAAATACGTCCAATCGAGCGAGCTACTAGCAAAGGAATGGGGACGGACGTGACGTCATCAAAAGCAATGGCGTCCGTCTGTTTACATCGCGAGTACCGATATCGCCACATCTAGATCGGCTGCGGCTCAGCTCCCAGCCACTCCCTGTCCGCCATATTGAAGCGTTAACTCTATATGGGGTGCAGATAGCTATGTGGCACGTCTATACATGCGTGTCCCCTGTTGTTACACGATGTCTTAAGGGGAAACCTTTAGGATACTCGCTCCAGAAGTTAGAATTCTGTGATAACCTGTGGTTTAATTCTCTGGGAAAATCCTAGTAGTGATTACCCGAGGAAGCTACCAAAAAGGATCCTTCCATCAGGACGCCATGGCTTGAGCCCAAAAAAGAATAAAATAGCATACGTAAAGCTATTATTATTATTGTTATCATTATTATTATTGTTGTTGTTGTTAATAAAATTATGATTGTTATTATTATTATCATTATTATTATTATTATTACAGTACTGTACTGTATTATTATCATTATTTATTATTATTATTATTAATACTGTACGTACGGTATGCGCGGG
>NC_090753.1:97505096-97512473 GCF_036898095.1 Palaemon carinicauda | reverse complement strand
GACCTCCAATGAGTCTTCAAAACTTTAACTGGAGATCCGGAGCTCGCTTCCCGTTCCCAGCACACTCCCACAACATCTGGTTTGAAGACTTCGGAATCCAGAGTCGAGAAGCAGAATGTCCTCCACGCTTCTCTCTCTCTCTCTCTCTCTCTCTCTCTCTCTCTCCACTACATCAAGTTGAAGACTTCGGAGTCCAGATTGCGTTCTGGAGTCAGGGTGCAGAATGTCCTCCAGGCTCGCACACGCACACACACACACTCTCTCTCTCTCTCTCTCTCTCTCTCTCTCTCTCTCTCAAGACTGCATTGGTCGTGAAAAATCTTAGATACAGGATCCCTTTCTCTGGTTACGGCTCATTTTGACTTTGCCTGCTCATACACCGAATAGTCTGGTCTATTAATTCCACATTCTCCTCTGTCCTCATACACCTGACAACACTTGAGATTACCAAACAGGGAAAAACTTTTCAGTGAGGAAAGGAATTAAGGAAACAAATTAACTAAATAAGATGTGACGAATAATATAAAGTATTTCAATATTAGTTACAATGTCAAAATGGACTTTTCATATATAAAACTAGAAGAAAGGTAGCCTGAACATGATAAAATTCGCTGCAAGTTTGAACTTCTGTGTATATATGTGTATATATAAAATATATATATATATATATATATATACATACACACATTATATATATATATATATATATATATATTATACATAGCAAAAATAACATTGTACTTAGGTCTCAGTTTGCCATAAAAACTTTTATTTAAGTATCTTTTATTTATTGAATTCCATCCCAATTTATTGCATATTCTTTAGACCATCATGAAATTTGAAAATTAATTTAAAAAAAAATGCAAAATGCATGGTTATATAACCAAAGTAACAAGAGAAAATCTACATTATTCATGAATGATTTCCTTTATGTTATAGTAACCCTTTTAGCAACAGGCTATTTGGAAATTTCCAACCCTTTTAGCAACATGCTATTTGGAAATTTCCAACCCTTTAGCAACAGGCTATTTGGAAATTTCCAACCCTTAACCCCAATGGGGTTATTTTTTTCCCAGCACATTTGCAATATATATTTCTTTAAATTGCTCTAACAGCCTTCATTTTTTTGTCATAGAGAGGTCAGGTTGGTCTCGTTCTCTTGGAAAATGCCTGAAGTTTCTCAGAAAATGATCAAAAAAGTGCAAAAAAAAATTTAAATAGCATTTTTCTTTTGTAAAACAAGGTCGAAGAAAGCAAGACTAGATTAGTTAGCGATCAAACCCCTTTTCTTTTGAAGCCCTACAAACGGTCACAGAAAACGGACTTGTCCAATTTAAAACTAGTCTAACTTGTAAAATGAAAATCTTAACCTTATGATAAAATTGATAACCTCTCCTGAAATGTTATGGTAAGTTATTTGATAAAAATCGCAAGATATTCTCTCTCTCTCTCTCTCTCTCTCTCTCTCTCTCTCTCTCCAGCGTGATGCAAACTGGCCAAACCCCAGACATGAATAGGGACATGTGAGGCCTTTGTCCAGCAGTGGACTATAAACGGCTGTATTTGCTGTTGCTGTGTATATATGTATATGTATGTATATATGTGTTTATATATATATATATAATATATATATATATATATATATATATAATATATAATATATACAGTATATATATATATATAATATATAATATATACAGTATATATATATTTATATATATATATAGTAATATATATATATACCCAACAACAAATACAACCGTTTGTAGTTCACTGCTGGACAAAGGCCTCACACGTCCCTATTCATGTCTGGGGTTTGGCCAGTTTTCATCACGCTCGAGAGAGAGAGAGAGAGAGAGAGAGAGAATATATTGTTGTGTATATATGTATGTATGTGTATATATGCATATATATATATATATATATATACATATATATATATATATATATACACATATAGTATACATATATATATATATGTATATATATATATATATATACATATATATATATACATATATATATATATATATATAGAGAGAGAGAGAGAGAGAGAGAGAGAGAGAGAGAGAGAGGTTGCTCTTTATTATATATACGAGATCAACATCATCATTTGCACACCAGCGTCCCACATTTTCATGTACTGTGAATGTGATTTGTTAAAAACCCTGTGTGTGTATGTGCGAGTGAAACAATATGTCAGACTGACGGACGAAAGTCTATACAATCACTTCTTTCACGATGTATTTTTTTGGGGGGGAGGCGCCAGGCCTACTAGCATATTACGTCGCACGTCATCCCATGAATAAATAGGAGGTACTAGGCGTGAAGACTCTTTTTAAAGCCCCTGTTAGCGTACCTGCTAAAATATGTCTTAATCCACCCTCAATTTAATGTTATGAATTAATTACTTATCAATATAAAAAAATCGTCTGCAAATATACTAACACTGTCCAACGGTTTTGTAATATTCTGCGAGCGAAAATGTTAAACACGGCCAGATTAAAGCCCAGCTTTGACGGGAGTAAATATTTAGCATTTTTAACAATTATAAAAAAAATGACACTTTTGAAGAAGGCATTTATATATATATATATATATATATATATTTACATACATATATATATATATATATATATACATATATTTTACATATATATATATATATATATATTATAACATGTCTATTTAAACGTTGTTACTGATCTTAAAATATTATATATATTGATTATTCATTACTTTTCATGGAGTTTATTTCCCTATTTTTTTTTTTCACTGGGTTATTTTTTACTGTTGGAGTCTTTGGGGTTATAGCACCCAGCATTTCCAACTGGGGTTGCGGATTAGCTGCTAATAATAATAATAATAATAATAATAATAATAATAATAATAATAATAATAATAGTAATAATAATAATAATAATAATAATAGTAATAATAATAATAATAATGAATAATAATAATAAATTACAACAATGAATAAATTTTCCGACAAAGTCCTTGGCTTATAGCATCCTGCTTTTCCAACTAGGGTTAAAACTTAGCTAATAATAATAATAATAATAATAATAATAATAATAATAATAATAATAATAATAATAATAATAATATTAATAATAATAATAATAATAAATTAAAACAACGAATATATTTTCCGACAAAGTCCTTGGCTTATAGCATCCTGGTTTTCCAACTAGGGTTGTGGCTTGGCTAGTAATAATAAAATGTACTCAAGACGTAGACACGCCTACAAACATACATGAGATTTTCAGAAGAAGGAAAAGTATAGATGTGTTTTCTCTGAATAAGAGAATATCTAATTAACATAATTTTATACGTCTTTCCACATCCCTTTATACTTTGGTTAGTGAGTAAAAGTTCAATATTTCAAACGCGCAGCAAATGTTTTTATGTTGAATAGGCTTACATAAGTCCTTTTACAGTTTATATATCAAATATCTGTTTTTAATGATGTTGATGTTTTCAAGATATTCTATTTCAATTTTCATTACTTCTAATATTGTTCAATTCATCATTTCCTTTCCTCATTGGGCTATTTTTCCCTGTTGCAGCCTTTGGGCTTATAGCATCTTTCTTTTCCAACTAGGGTTGTAGCTTAGCTAGTAATAATAATAATAATAATAATAATAATAATAATAATTATAATAATAATACAGCATTACGACCAGGCGTCCCAATATTCATGAAGAAACATTTTCCTTTCTAATATATTCTTACTATTCAGCATCTCACGACCACTCATATCAGTAACTTTCCCTTTTTTTTTTACCACGTTCGTATGACCTTTAACCAAAAAGAGAGAGAGAGAGAGAGAGAGAGAGAGAGAGAGAGAGAGAGAGAGAGAGAGAGAGAAGAGTATTAGACAGGTAGAATCTAAATGCTTGCGTTTTTGTGTTTCTTACAAATACGAAAAACATGCTATAAGCATACGCATAATGGCGTATGTATTACGTTAACATACATTACATCAGATGCGTATTCCGTGAGCGTGGGTTGTACATGCCGCACCCAGAGAGAGAGAGAGAGAGAGAGAGAGAGAGAGAGAGATAGTGCAGGTTGAGCAGCTAGCATCCACTTCAGTTGCAGCCAGGCGAGAGACGAGTACGGACGCAAGTTTGAAAGTATCCAGTTCTCGGAGTCTTAGAAAACCAGTTGTTTGGGTCCACCAGTACAAAATGCCTAACTGCCCCAGGTGTGAGAAGCCGGTTTATTTTGGTGAGTCAGAATTCGTAGAAAGCTGTTGGCGTAGTTTGCTTCCTTGTAATATGATTTGAAGGAGGTGGTTAGTGTGATAGTGAATATTTTAAAGTTCTAATATATGTGTGAGTGTTAAATCATATAAAAATTATTCAGCTTTGATGTGAATATCAAATTTTCTTCTTGGCATTACCTTGTTATTATTATTATTATTATTATTATTATTATTATTATTATTATTATCATTATTAATAGCTAAGCTACAACTCGGGTTGGAAAAAGTAGGATACTACAAACCTAAGAGCTCCAACAGGTATAAATAGCCCAGTGAGGAAAGCGATAGGGAAATAAATAAACTACGAGAAGAAATGAACAATTAAAATCTTTTAAGAATAGTAACATTGAAATAGATTTCATATATAAATTTATGTCAGCCTGTTTAACATAAAAACATTCACTATAAGTTTGAACTTATTTTTTTTAATTGCAGTACTCCCGTACACAATATGGTAATGAAGACTTGGCCATTTTGTTTAAAAATTAGTTCGATGGATATATTGGTATAGTGGAATTTCTGATAACTTTCATAAATGTGGTGTTTAGATTTGGCAATGTCGCAATACATACATACATTATATTGTATATATATATATATATATATATATCTGTGTGTGTATGTATGTGTATGTATATATATTACACGCATGTACATATGGATCGATAAATAGAAAGTTTAACATATATACATGTTTATGTATAATTAAAAATATATATTTGCATATACTTATGAATATATATATACATATATATATATATATATATATATAATATTTTAGCTACCACTAGTGTTTTTCCTATAATCTGATAAATCTTTTATAATCGAATTCACTTTGTCAAGGGATCTGAGACCCATAAGAAAAAGTCTTTTCGAGATAAGAACGCTACTGAAAGAAAGAAAAAAAAAAACAATTTCAATTTCTCAGTGATCCATTGGCAGTGTGAATTATACTGTATATCAAAGGGTATTCGGGGCTTATGTATATAGGCAAGTGTATATATATACATACATACATACACACCCACACACATATATATATATATATATATATATATTTCTTTCCTGTCATGCCCGGTCGTCTTGACAAATGTGTGACTACTCGGTCTTTCCACGTCCCTCGAGTTGGGGAAGAGAGTCCTGCATTATTATGGAGTTCCTCTCAAATATGTAAATGTGATTACGTCTGTTCATGATCAAAAGTGCAAAGTTAATGTTAGTGGAGTCCTATCAAATAAATTTCCAGTGATCAGTGGAGTTCTCTAAGGGAGTCTGTTATCACCTATGTTGTTTTTTTATCATCGTGGATTTTGTAATGAGTAGAACAGTTGAAGATGGTGGAGAGGGACTGGACTGGATTGACAATACGAAACTAGCTGACCTAGAGTACGCTGATGACGCTCTCCTTATTAGCCAGATACTACAGGATTTGCAAAGATTGCTTACCAGAATGCATGATATATCACAGGAGGTTGGACTAAAGATAAAGAGAAAAAAGCCAGAGATGATGAGAAAGGAGTATGCAATGGAAAATGAAATATCGTTGGAAGGAGAAAGGATTAATGAGGTAGAATTATTTAAATATTTAGAAACTGTGATCTCTAATACAAGGTCTTAGGAATTGGAGTTTAATGAAATGTTGAAAAAGTAAAATTTGGAAATCAAATCGTCTTAAATCACACAAAAAATCTGGCTATATATCACTTTAGTGATATCGATGTTAGAGTATGGACATGAGTCATGGTATGAAAATGAAAACAATCTCCGACAGATTTAGTAGATTTGAGAACAAAACCCTCAGAAGAATATTAGGAGATAAATGACAGGACAGGATTAGAAATGAAAGTATAAGAGAGATTTAGCTACTCGACTGGCATATGTGGATGAGATCATGGTGTGGGATATATGCAAGGTATATAGAATAAGGGAGACTCTATATACCTTGGGATATTTGGAGATGGTTTGGGCATACTCTTCGTACACTTCAAGAGAAATTATAGTTCACCAAACTTTTAACCGAGCTCACCAGGTACAAGAATCATCGGAAGACCCAGCCCACATGGTTGAGGACTATGGAGCGTGAAGCAGGAAGTGATGAATGGAGAAGTATTGAATTGAAAGCTTAAGATAGAGACGGACTGGCGAAATCTAATCGAGATCGTGCGTCAATAAGCGTAGAAGGAGTTATTTCCTTTCCTCGCTGGGCTATTTTCCCCTGTTGGAGCCCTTGGCCTTTTAGCATCCTTGCTTTTTCAACTAAGGTTGTAGTTTTGTTACTTCTACTACTACTACTACTATTATTATTATTATTATCATTACCAGTTAAACTACAACCCTAGTTGGAAAATCAAAATGCTATAAGCACAAGGCTCCAACAGGGAAAAATAGCCCAGTGAGGAAAGGAAATAAGGAAATAAATAAATGATATGAGTAATGAACAATTAAAATAAAATATTTTAAAAACAATAACAACATTAAAACAGACATTTCACTAATAAACTATAAAAAGACTTAATAATAATAACATTACTTTTTTAATAATAATAATAATAATAATAATAATAATAATAAATCGAAAAATGTATCGCTAAAATTATGCCTTGGCATTACCTAAATAGTTTGTATGGCAGCGTAGAACTAAACCAGTTTAGGAGAAACAGAAATACTAATATCGCCACATACATATTTATTGCAAACGTTTCGAAATTCCAAATGAAATATCATCATCAGTCCTACCTAAAGTGAAAATGAAAGAAACAATACAATTTCGACTTAAAAATGACATAAAATAAGTAAAGAATTATCAATAAATACATAGAAATTGAAAAAAAAATAAGTCTGTTGCGAAAAAGGGGACAGCAAAGGTATCACAATTGAGGCCAGGCGTAAAATATTTTATGTGAAGAGATTTGAAGAGATTCTAGAATTCTTAATTCACTTACTGAAGAACAAGAGTCAACTGTCTTAAAAATCAAGGGGGGAGCAAAAAGATGAAGGAGAAGAATCTATGAATTAAAATTTAAGGAAAAGATGGGACAAAAATTTGAAAAAAAACCTACTTATGTAAAGCTAAAATAACCAATATACGTCAGTGAACGGCTTCT
>NC_090753.1:97477596-97497596 GCF_036898095.1 Palaemon carinicauda | reverse complement strand
GGTATCAATTTGCACGTGTATCACATCCACACCTTTTTCATGTATCCTACTGCCTTTCTTCTCCAATTCAGTTCATCCATTATTATTAATATTATTAACATTAATAATATTAATATTAATAATATTAATATTAATATCATTATTATATTATTATTACTACTATTATTATTAGTATTACTATTATTATTATTATTATTATTATTATTATTATTATTAATATTATTTTTATTACTTGCTATGCTACAACCCCCAATTGGAAAAGTAGGATGTTATAAGGCCAGGGGCTCCAACAGGGAAAATAGCCCAGTGAGGAAAGGAAACAAGGAAAAATATAATATTCTAAGAACAGTAATAATATGAAAAGAAATATTTCCTAAATAAACTATAAAAACTTTAACAAAACAAGAGGAAGAGAAATAATATAGAATTGTGTGCCCAAATGTACCCTCAAGCAAGAGCACTCTAACCCAAGACAGTGAAAGACCATGTGTTCACTCGCGCACACTATTCTTTCTAATTTCTCTTTTTATAATTATTATTACTTACTAAGCTACAACCCTAGTTGGAAAAGCAGGATGCTATAAGCCCAGGAGCTCCAACAGGGAAAATAGCCCATTGAGGGAAAAGAAACAAGGAAAATTATATTTTAAGAACAGTAACAATATGAAAAGAAATACTTCCTATATAAACTATAAAAACTTTAACAAAACAAGAAGAGAAATTAGATAGAATAGTGTGCCCGAGTGTAGGCTACCTTTGTCATATCATAAAGTCTCATATAACGTCGCCCATTAAGTATTTATTCTACTCACACATGATCCATTTCAAAATCAAAACTATTCTTTCCCTAAGTAATTACTCTGTTATGTTACCATTTTCCCAAATCCAAAACTAACCTGACCCCATTTATAAGTTACGGTGTATTCCTATACTTCTCAGGCTAATTCTAATAACCATCATAATCATTATTATTATTATTATTATTATTATTACATCATCATTATTATTATTATTATTATTATTATTATTACATCATCATCATTATTATTATTATTATTATTATCATTATTATTATTATTATCATTATTATAACTATCATTACTATTATTATCATTATCATTATTACTATCATTGTCATCATTATTAGCTAAGCTACAACTCTAGTTGGAATAGCAAGATGCTATAAGCCCAAGGGGTCCAACAGGGAAAAAATATCACACAACAGAACATTGCTTGAAGTTACAGTTAACACATGGTTTACCCCAGCGTTAGAACCCTACGCAGACATAAAACTACCTATAAATCTTCCATGAAAACTCCCAAAAGTACTAAACCTGGCAGTTGGCCAGCGGATATCCGAGTCATGATTAGGTGAACGTATTAAATTCTTCACACGTTCTTGGCCATAAGATTTTGAATTCTTCACACGTTCTTGGCCATAAGATTTCTCTAAGAGCCTTACTACCTGTGGCTGTTATTCCTTTGAATGTTATGTAAAATTAAATAGGATCCATTGAAATACCAAGGTTTCGTTTTAGTTTGCTCTCTATACACACATATATACTGTACATATGTGTGTGTATGTATATATATATATATATATATATATATATATATATATATATATATATGGGTGTGTGTGTGTGAAGAGAGAGAGAGAGAGAGAGAGAGAGAGAGAGAGAGAGAGAGAGAGAGAGAGAGAGAGAGAGAGAGAGAGAGAGAGAGAGAGAGGTGAGTCCAAATAGGGGTGGTTTACACAAACATAACTATTATTTACTGTCATGACTTTGCACATTTCAACACTACTCTAAATTTAGGCGAATCATGGGGCGTGTAATCAAACTTCTGGAATTGAAGCGAGAGAGAGAGAGAGAGAGAGAGAGAGAGAGAGAGAGAGAGAGAGAGAGAGAGAGAGAGAGAGAGAGAGAGAGAGTACAAATATTGATAGATCCTTAATACACGTCAAGGTCCATTGTATTTGTAAGCATAACTATAAACATATTCTTTTCTTTATTTGATAATCACTTTTCCATAAAATGTTGCTGTTCTAGAAGCCTTTGCAAAGACATTTTCTGTACCTTTCTACTATCATTATAATTGCTTCGCCAAAATCCTCGAAGGACATGTATTCACCTCTGTCTTTTTATTTATTTATCTGTTTGCTTGATCACGAGCAACTTTACACAATAACTACTCAACTGATTTTGACCAAACTTGGTCATCTGGAATGAATCTGTAACATTTTGGATGAAGTACATCAAAGTACAAGTACACATAGGTATTTGAAAGTAATCGCAATGTTAAGTAAATCAAAATATTTTTCTAGTTCATTTTTTGTTTGTGAACATTGCTCAAAAACTACTGAACCTATTTCAACGAAAGTAAAAGTACGCAGTGGAGTTAAGAGCAAAATAAGACTCTCTACTAAGTGCCCCTCTATAGTCAATAATTTTTAGTGAGGCAGATTTGCACGGACTTGCAGGGGTGCCCTTTAGCTCGGAAAAGTTTCCTGCTCGCTGATTGGTTGGACAAGATCATTCTAACCAATCAGATAGCAGGAAACTTTGCCGAGCTAAAAGGGCACCACTGCGAGTCAGTGCAAATGCGCCTCATTAAAAAAAAAAGTTAATAGTTATAATCATTTGTAGTATTATTAAAGGGCTTTAACATCCTGGAAGCGCTAATAAACCATCTTTGTATGCAAATGAAGTGACAAATGCTGTAGAAGCCATACTGTAAAGGGGATTCATAAACGATTCAGAAGATCATGGATGAATACGGTCTATTATAATAAGTTGTTCTAAAGTCATGTTTTCTTCTTTTTTTTTCATATACAGCTGAGCGAAAGTTCTCGTTGGGAAAGGACTGGCACGCTTTCTGCCTGAAGTGTGAGAAGTGCAAGAAGACCCTCACTCCTGGAAGTCACTCTGAACATGATGGAAAACCCTACTGTACGACCCCATGCTATGGGGCACTCTTCGGACCTGGAGGTCAGCTTTTGTCTAATTCATTGTCGAGAGTTTGTTATGAAATGTTTGCACTAACAATAACTAATATCTTCTTACTATGAGGTCTTTTAGACTAGGTTTATGGTGAAAGTAGGCTGGCTTGGAAGCAGTATTTTGACTTGTGTCCCAGATATCTGGCGACCCATGTATCAGAACATAAAGCTCTGTGGACGATGCACAAAGACTTTCATGCTATCGCTGTCAGTGATGCCTTTTCTCTAGAGCAAAGGAAATTTATAAGAGAATGATGGATTCAGGTTTACTCGCCCGCTCTGCAAACATGCGTATCACAACATGTCCGCTTGCCAGAACAGAGGAACAATGAGATAATGTTAAATTCCTAGCGAAGCAAGCCACGGTGGAGCAAAGACCAGTTGACGTTAGTGATTAATTAAATCATTAAAATAACCCACACATATTTGTGGGCAGAGTGATCAAAGAGTTCCCAAGCTTATTTGTGGGCAGTGATCAAAGAATTCCCACACATATTTGTGGGCAGAGTGATCAAAGAGTTCCCAAGCTTATTTGTGGGCAGTGATCAAAGAATTCCCACACATATTTGTGGGCAGAGTGATCAAAGAGTTCCCTAGCATATTTGTGGGCAGTGATCAAAGAATTCCCACACATATATGTGGGGAGAGTGATAAAGAGTTCCCACACATATTTGTGGGCAGAGTGATCAAAGAGTTTCAAAGCATATTTGTGGGCAAAGTGATCAAAGAATTCCCAAACATAATTGTGGGCAGAGTGATCAAAGAGTTCCAAAGAATATTTGTGGGCAAAGTGATCAAAGAATTCCCAAACATAATTGTGGGCAGAGTGATCAAAGAGTTCCAAAGAATATTTGTGGGCAAAGTGATCAAAGAATTCCCAAACATAATTGTGGGCAGAGTGATCAAAGAGTTCCAAAGAATATTTGTGGGCAAAGTGATCAAAGAATTCCCAAACATAATTGTGGGCAGAGTGATCAAAGAGTTCCAAAGAATATTTGTGGGCAAAGTGATCAAAGAATTCCCAAACATAATTGTGGGCAGAGTGATCAAAGAGTTCCAAAGAATATTTGTGGGCAAAGTGATCAAAGAATTCCCAAACATAATTGTGGGCAGAGTGATCAAAGAGTTCCAAAGAATATTTGTGGGCAAAGTGATCAAAGAATTCCCAAACATAATTGTGGGCAGAGTGATCAAAGAGTTCCAAAGAATATTTGTGGGCGAAGTGATCAAAGGGTTCCCACACATATTTGTGGGCAGAGTGATCAAAGAATTCCCACACATATATGTGGGGAGAGTGATAAAGAGTTCCCAAACATAATTGTGGCCAGAGTGATCAAAGAATTCCCAAACATAATTGTGGGCAGAGTGATCAAAGAGTTCCAAAGAATATTTGTGGGCAAAGTGATCAAAGAATTCCCAAACATAATTGTGGGCACAGTGATCAAAGAGTTCCAAAGAATATTTGTGGGCAAAGTGATCAAAGAATTCCCAAACATAATTGTGGGCAGAGTGATCAAAGAGTTCCAAAGAATATTTGTGGGCAAAGTGATCAAAGAATTCCCAAACATAATTGTGGGCAGAGTGATCAAAGAGTTCCAAAGAATATTTGTGGGCAAAGTGATCAAAGAATTCCCAAACATAATTGTGGGCAGAGTGATCAAAGAGTTCCAAAGAATATTTGTGGGCAAAGTGATCAAAGAATTCCCAAACATAATTGTGGGCAGAGTGATCAAAGAGTTCCAAAGAATATTTGTGGGCAAAGTGATCAAAGAATTCCCAAACATAATTGTGGGCACAGTGATCAAAGAGTTCCAAAGAATATTTGTGGGCAAAGTGATCAAAGAATTCCCAAACATAATTGTGGGCAGAGTGATCAAAGAGTTCCAAAGAATATTTGTGGGCAAAGTGATCAAAGAATTCCCAAACATAATTGTGGGCAGAGTGATCAAAGAGTTCCAAAGAATATTTGTGGGCAAAGTGATCAAAGAATTCCCAAACATAATTGTGGGCAGAGTGATCAAAGAGTTCCAAAGAATATTTGTGGGCAAAGTGATCAAAGAATTCCCAAACATAATTGTGGGCAGAGTGATCAAAGAGTTCCAAAGAATATTTGTGGGCAAAGTGATCAAAGAATTCCCAAACATAATTGTGGGCAGAGTGATCAAAGAGTTCCAAAGAATATTTGTGGGCGAAGTGATCAAAGGGTTCCCACACATATTTGTGGGCAGAGTGATCAAAGAATTCCCACACATATATGTGGGGAGAGTGATAAAGAGTTCCCACACATATTTGTGGGCAGAGTGATCAAAGAATTCCCACACACATTTGTGGGCAAAGTGATCAAAGAATTCCCAAGCATATTTGTGGGCACAGTGATCAAAGAGTTCCAAAGAATATTTGTGGGCAAAGTGATCAAAGAATTCCCAAGCATATTTGTGGGCAGAGTGATCAAAGAGTTCCAAAGAATATTTGTGGGCGAAGTGATCAAAGAGTTTCCACACATATTTGTGGGCAGAGTGATCAAAGAATTCCCACACATATATGTGGGGAGAGTGATAAAGAGTTCCCACACATATTTGTGGGCAGAGTGATCAAAGAATTCCCACACACATTTGTGGGCAAAGTGATCAAAGAATTCCCAAGCATATTTGTGGGCACAGTGATCAAAGAGTTCCAAAGAATATTTGTGGGCAGAGTGATCAAAGGGTTCCCACACATATTTGTGGGCAAAGTGATCAAAGAATTCCCAAACATAATTGTGGGCAGAGTGATCAAAGAGTTCCCACACATATTTGTGGGCAAAGTGATCAAAGAATTCCCAAGCATATTTGTGGGCAGAGTGATCAAAGAGTTCCAAAGAATATTTGTGGGCGAAGTGATCAAAGGGTTCCCACACATATTTGTGGGCAAAGTGATCAAAGAATTCCCAAACATAATTGTGGGCAGAGTGATCAAAGAGTTCCCACACATATTAGTGGGCAAAGTGATCAAAGAATTCCCAAACATAATTGTGGGCAGAGTGATCAAAGAGTTCACACACATATTTGTGGGCAAAGTGATCAAAGAATTCCCAAACATAATTGTGGGCAGAGTGATCAAAGAATTCCCACACATATTTGTGGGCAGAGTGATCAAAGGGTTCCCACACATATTTGTGGGCAAAGTGATCAAAGAATTCCCAAACATAATTGTGGGCAGAGTGATCAAAGAATTCCCACACATATTTGTGGGCAGAGTGATCAAAGAGTTCCCAAGCTTATTTGTGGGCAGTGATCAAAGAATTCCCACACATATTTGTGGGCAGAGTGATCAAAGAGTTCCCTAGCTTATTTGTGGGCAGTGATCAAAGAATTCCCACACATATATGTGGGGAGAGTGATAAAGAGTTCCCACACATATTTGTGGGCAGAGTGATCAAAGAGTTTCAAAGCATATTTGTGGGCAGTGATCAAAGAATTCCCAAACATAATTGTGGCCAGAGTGATCAAAGAGTTCCCACACATATTTGTGGGCAAAGTGATCAAAGAATTCCCAAACATAATTGTGGGCAGAGTGATCAAAGAGTTCCAAAGAATATTTGTGGGCGAAGTGATCAAAGGGTTCCCACACATATTTGTGGGCAAAGTGATCAAAGAATTCCCAAACATAATTGTGGGCAGAGTGATCAAAGAGTTCCAAAGAATATTTGTGGGCAAAGTGATCAAAGAATTCCCAAACATAATTGTGGGCAGAGTGATCAAAGAGTTCCAAAGAATATTTGTGGGCAAAGTGATCAAAGAATTCCCAAACATAATTGTGGGCAGAGTGATCAAAGAGTTCCAAAGAATATTTGTGGGCAAAGTGATCAAAGAATTCCCAAACATAATTGTGGGCAGAGTGATCAAAGAGTTCCAAAGAATATTTGTGGGCAAAGTGATCAAAGAATTCCCAAACATAATTGTGGGCAGAGTGATCAAAGAGTTCCAAAGAATATTTGTGGGCAAAGTGATCAAAGAATTCCCAAACATAATTGTGGGCAGAGTGATCAAAGAGTTCCAAAGAATATTTGTGGGCGAAGTGATCAAAGGGTTCCCACACATATTTGTGGGCAGAGTGATCAAAGAATTCCCACACATATATGTGGGGAGAGTGATAAAGAGTTCCCACACATATTTGTGGGCAGAGTGATCAAAGAATTCCCACACACATTTGTGGGCAAAGTGATCAAAGAATTCCCAAGCATATTTGTGGGCACAGTGATCAAAGAGTTCCAAAGAATATTTGTGGGCAGAGTGATCAAAGGGTTCCCACACATATTTGTGGGCAAAGTGATCAAAGAATTCCCAAACATAATTGTGGGCAGAGTGATCAAAGAGTTCCCACACATATTTGTGGGCAAAGTGATCAAAGAATTCCCAAGCATATTTGTGGGCAGAGTGATCAAAGAGTTCCAAAGAATATTTGTGGGCGAAGTGATCAAAGGGTTCCCACACATATTTGTGGGCAAAGTGATCAAAGAATTCCCAAACATAATTGTGGGCAGAGTGATCAAAGAGTTCCCACACATATTAGTGGGCAAAGTGATCAAAGAATTCCCAAACATAATTGTGGGCAGAGTGATCAAAGAGTTCCCACACATATTTGTGGGCAAAGTGATCAAAGAATTCCCAAGCATATTTGTGGGCAGAGTGATCAAAGAGTTCCAAAGAATATTTGTGGGCGAAGTGATCAAAGGGTTCCCACACATATTTGTGGGCAAAGTGATCAAAGAATTCCCAAACATAATTGTGGGCAGAGTGATCAAAGAGTTCACACACATATTTGTGGTCAAAGTGATCAAAGAATTCCCAAACATAATTGTGGGCAGTGATCAAAGAATTCCCACACATATTTGTGGGCAGAGTGATCAAAGGGTTCCCACACATATTTGTGGGCAAAGTGATCAAAGAATTCCCAAACATAATTGTGGGCAGAGTGATCAAAGAATTCCCACACATATTTGTGGGCAAAGTGATCAAAGAATTCCCACATAATTGTGGGCAGAGTAATCAAAGAGTTCCCACGCACATTTGTGGGCAGAGCGATCAAAGAGTTCCCACACATATTTGTGGGCAAAGTGATCAAAGAATTCCCAAACATAATTGTGGGCAGAGTGATCAAAGAATTCCCCCACATATTTGTGGGCAAAGTGATCAAAGAATTCCCAAACATAATTGTGGGCAGAGTGATCAAAGAATTCCCACACATATTTGTGGGCAGAGTGATCAAAGGGTTCCCACACATATTTGTGGGCAAAGTGATCAAAGAATTCCCAAACATAATTGTGGGCAGAGTGATCAAAGACTTCCCACGCACATTTGTGGGCAGAGCGATCAAAGAGTTCCTTGCTGGTGGGAGGACTGCCATATTTTTGGGACACAAGTCGGAAAATTGCGGTCTGGACACCAGTGAAATATTAGCACTAATGAATGTTATGAAGTGCTAGCCAAGCAGTTTGATATTATATCATTTCTAGATAAGTTTCTCTTTCCTTTGCATAGGCATTTCAAAGCATAGTCTGTCTTATTCTTTTGACAATAACCCTTTAATAATAATAATAATAATAATAATAATAATAATAATAATAATAATAATAATAATTATTATTATTATTATTACTATGAAGTCTCTTTTAATCGAAGACAAAATTTACTTGTTAGTTTGAGTCAATCTACTTTTGAACTCTCATCATATCAAGTCGTGAAACATATTGTCAGGAAGTTGTCCTAACAGTAATAATCTGTTACTGATTTAACCCATAGATGTTGAATGATCCTTCATAACCACGCATCATAATATCACACACTAGAGTTGTTCAAACACTCTCATGAGCAGTTTAGCCTAGGTCTTTGTCGTGAAATTTAAATATGATAATTAGACGAATTAAATACAGTCTGAATAACAATTCCTCATCATAAGAATACATAACTGCCTTTATTAGGACGATGTAAATAGTTTAAAAATTTGTTATATAAGAAACTGATTGAGATAAAAAAAAATTTGTTGCAAAGAATAAAACACGAAAGTATCGGTATCAATGAGTTCTGATTTCACTCAACATTTGTGATGCAATATGGGAGTAACGATTACCACTATCAAATTGCATTCTTTATAGACCACGTATATAACCAGTATCAAATGATGTAGTGGTTGAATGACATCATTGTTAGTCAACCTAAATAATATTTTGTAGATATGAAATTGTATAAGCCACAGTTAAATAATTTTTATTTACCTATCACAAGTCAAAATAACCAATTATTTATAACTAATAACTTATCATAATTAATTACCATTACTAAAAAAATCTAATTCTTATATTACAGGTTACGGACGCGGAGGAACGCAGAGTTTCAAGTACGAGAACTAATTAATTAAGGCACGATAACTTAAAAAGAGTATCAAGTACGATAATTAGTAAATCAAGGCAGGATAACTTAAGAAGAGAGTTCAAGTACGATAACTAAAGGACCACAGCCAAAGAAATGTTCACTTCGGACCAAATTTGAAGAAAAAAATGTGGATCTTTGCCGTCCTTAGATTTAGTCCTTGAAGAATTATAATGTCTTAATACAAATCTAGGTTTTGTGTTTCATTTAGCCTTTTCTACTTATTCTTTTTGTGATGATATGTTATGGTAAAATATAATCCTCATTTTGGTGTAGACATTAATGCCCTATGTATCATGGAATTTTAGCATATTTGGATCCGGTCAGTTTCACGAGTATCAAAGTAGCAACGGTGGGACTTGCTACACTCCATGAATATTTTCTAAAAGACAAAAACACATTTTCATCTGGAGTTCCTTTTTCATATGAAAACGAGAGCAATAAATACATAATTATTCTTGCTTGGGGGTACACTAGGGCACACTATTCTATTTTATTTCTCTTCCTCTTGTTTTGTTAAAGTTTTTTATAGTTTATATAGGAGACTTTCATTTTAATGTCACTCTTCTTAAAGTAATTTATTTTTCCTTGTTTCCTTTCCTCACTGGGCTATTTTCCCTGTTGGGTCCCCTGGGCTTATAGTATCCTGCTTTTCTAACTAGGGTTGCAGCCTGGCAATTGATAATGATCACATATATATATATATATATATATATATATATATATATATATATATATATATATATATATATATATATATATAGTAAGGCGAGGCAATTTTGGACACCTTTTTAGAAACCTTTGTACAAAATCTGTATTAATAATTTATGACCAAAAATCAAACATGCTTTCAAAAGAGGGAGGTCTCATCTATAAAAATAGTTTGTTTCATAATCATCAGAGAATTAGAAATTCCTATATCTCATCAATAAAAAAAATATCTTAGAGGCGAGGCAATTTTGGACAGCGAGGCAATTATAGACACGTCTGTATCTCCGTTAAGCAGCAACGCTCAATTTCCAAATTATGACAATTTGTGGTCACTATCAATATAAATTAAATATACTATAAAAAAATTATGGACTTACATAAATTTTTGTGTCCGTAATCCAAGATTGTCCAATTTTGCCTCGCCAAGAAAAAAGTGAGAAAGTTGCCTGTCCAATTTTGCCTCACCATAGCTTTGAAAACTGTCCAATTTTGCCTTACTTTATGAATATCAAAAATTTTAAATAATTTTTATTTTTCCTAACATACTCACCGAGAACTACTTTTCTTGGAGTCACTTGTGATCCCTCAATCTCGACCAAGGTTTTTCCCGCCGTTACCCCCCCCCCCCCCACTCCGCTCTATATAGGCTTACCCCCGCCGCCAGAGAATGCGCCCTGAGGGCAGGATTAGGGCAGGTCACTGCATCTCTGGGTCAGCGTCCCCATTAAGTTCGTCGCTTAGCCCAACTTGGCAATGGAAGGATGGCACTCGGGGACGGAAGGGAGGGCCATTACCCGAAAAGTAGTTCTCGGTATGTTAGGAAAAATAAAAATTATTTAAAATTTTTGATTTGTTCCGACACAAATACTCACCGAGAACTACTTTTCTTGGAGACTTATACTTTAGGAGGCGGGAGTGCAATTCTGCCACTTGACTCGGCACATAGTGCCTAGAGGGCTATGGAATGCGGGGCCTGTCAGAGTGCGGAGTGAGGGTAACTGCGGAACCTTACGCTATAATCTAAGACTCACCTCTTAAAATTTCTTCTGGCGATTTTTTCCTGATAAAGTCGCGAAGAATTTATTCACCGTTGGGGACATCTTCTGGCCTACCGCTACACAGCTTGGAGGGCGGCAATGACTGTCCCAATGGAGAACCCGTCCAAGGATTTTCTTGAATAATCCTTGAGGTAGTGGGCAGTAAAGCTCGACAGGTGCGACCAAGTGCCTGCTTGCAGGATCTGCCCCACCGCCATGTTTCTCTCAAAGGCCAAGGAGGTGCTCAGACCCCTGATGTCATGAGGGCGGGGAGTGCCTGGCACTGCCATTTTATCCTCTTCATATGTTCTAACAATGACTTGTCTCAGCCAGAAGGAAATGGTGTTCTTGGAGACTTGTTTCTTATTAACACCTGTGGAAACGAAGAGGTTCTTGGTACCTGGTCGGAGATGAGCTGTCCTTTCCAGGTACTTTCTGAGCGTCCGTACTGGGCATAACTTCAAGTCTTCCGTAATGCCTGTCTTGGGAATGGCCGGAATTGAGAAATCTTCAAACCTCGGGCCCCCAGACTGCTGGGTTCTGAGTCTTCGCCACAAAGGAGGGTACGAACCTGAAGGACACTTCTTTCCACCCTTTGGAGTGCGCAACGTCGTACGACAGACCATGGATCTCGCCCACTCTCTTAGCCGAAGCTAAGGCTAGCAAGAAGACGGTCTTGAGGGTGAGGTCTTTGTCCCCGATATCTTTCAGGGGTTCAAAGGGAGGACGACTTAGCATCTTCAGGACCTTGGCTAGGTCCCACCTGGGCACTCTCCTAGCTTGAGGAGGGCAGGACTGCTCGAAACTCCTAATCAGCATCGCTATGTGTCTCGAGGTCCCCAGGTCGATGCCTTTCAGGAGGAAGACTTGGCTTAAGGCGGCTCGAACTCCTTTAATGGCTGGGATTGACATTCCCACTTCATCTCTAAGGTACACTAGAAACTCAGCTATGTCCGGGACCGAAGCTTTAAGAGGTCTTATGTGTTTCTCCGAGCACCACTTCGTGAAGGAGGCCCACTTTGCCTGGTATACCACGGTAGAGGATTTTCTCAGGTATAGGGACATTCTCTTAGCTGTGGAGGAGGAGTACCCCTCCTTCTTCAAGAGCCGCTCGATAGTCTCCAGGCGTGAAGGCGAAGAGAGAGAGGGTTGTCGTGGAGCCTGAGGAAGTGCGGTTGGTGCAGGTGGTCTGACCTGGCGGGCAGAGGCCAAAGTGGTTGGCTCGCTAGGTCCTTTAGATCCGCGAACCACTCTCTCTCCGGCCACCAGGGCACTACCAAAGTCATCCTTAGGCATCGGGAGGCCCTTACTCTGTTGAGTACCTGCCTTATCAGCGTGAAGGGGGGAAAAGCGTACACGTCCAAGTTGTCCCACTTGTGCTGGAAGGCGTCTTCTAGGGCTGCCTTTTGGTCTGGGACCGGGGAGCAATAGACCGGTAGTTGGGCGTTGAGCTTTGTTGCAAAGAGGTCCATCACCGGGGAGCCCCAGCGTTGAATGATGAGTCTGGCTACTTCTGGGTGTAGAGATCACTCTGTCCCCACTATTTGACCCATTCTGCTGAGGCCGTCGGCTAGCACGTTTTTCTTCCCGGGGATGAACCTTGCTAGCAGCACCACTTGCTGCTCGTCCGCCCAATGTAGGATGTTTATGGCAAGGTCGCACAGTTCCTTCGATCTCATGCCCCCTTGCTTCTTTATGTAGGCCACTACCGTGGCGTTGTCGCACATTAACGCCACGGTGTTTCCCTTTAGCCGACTTGCAAAGTGAAGACATGTCTTCTGGACAGCTCTTAGCTCTAGGACATTGATGTGGAGACGCTTTTCGCTCTCCGACCAGGTACCGCTTGCTGTCTCTTCCAGAAGGTGGGCCCCCCACCCTTGGTTGGAGGCGTCTGTGAACAGGAGGTACTCGGGGGGACAGGACCCGAGGGGCATCCCCTTGAGGGAGTTCGACTGGCAGTGCCACCATTCTAGGGAGATTCTCGTGTCTGGAAGGATTGGAATTAACGCCTTCTGAGAGCCTGTCTGGGACCAGAGGCTCTTGAGGTTCCATTGAATGGGCCTGAGCCTCATCCTCCCTTGGGGAACCAGCTTCTCCAATGAGACCAGGTGACCTATCAGTCTCTGCCAGTCTTTCGCCCTCCTGGAATGTTCTGACAGGAACGGCTGAATGATGCGCTTGAGGTTCCGTATCCTGTCTTCCGAGGGGAAAATCTTCCCCTGCACGGTGTCCAACGTCATCCCCAAGTATCCCATTCTGTTGGATGGTGTTAAGTTCGACTTTTCCAGATTGATTATGATTCCCGGATTCCTGCAGAACTGGAGGAGGTTTCTCCCTTGCTCCTCTAAGAGGGCCTTTGAGTTGGAAAGGAGCAACCAGTCGTCAAGGTATCTGATGAGACGGATACCCCGTTCGTGAGCCCACACTGAGACTGTCGCGAAGACCCTCGTGAACACTTGAGGGGCCGTCGACAGACCGAAGCAAAGGGTCTTGAACTGCAGGATCTGGGAACCCCATTTTACCCGGAGGAACTTCCGACTCGACGGGTGGACAGGGACCTGGAAGTATGCGTCCTTGAGGTCGACCGTCATCATGTAATCTTTCTCCCTCAAGGACATCAGGACGGATTTTGGGGTGTCCATCTTGAAGTCCGTCTTCTTGATGAACTTGTTGAGGGCCGACAGGTCTATCACGGGTCTCCACCCCCCCGTTGCTTTCTCTACCAGGAACAGGCGGCTGTAGAAGCCTGGGCCTGGGAGAAGGACCTCTTCCATGGCCCCCTTCTCTAACATGGAGGAAATCTCCTCTTGAAGGGTGGCCCTTTTCATCGGGTCCCTGGGGGCCAACCATTCTGTCTGGCTGGCTGGAATAAGAGGGGGTGGGTCCGCTATGAAGGGGAGCCTGTAGCCTTCTTTCAGGACGGACACCGTCCAAGGATCCGCTCCTTGTGCTTTCCATGCTTGCCAATGAGGTCCGAGGCATCCCCCAACCCGAGGCTTGGGCGGGAGTAGGGGGCCTCTCCCTCTACCTTCTCCTAGAGGGGCGGCCTGACCTGCCTCTCTTCGAGGCGGAGTAACCCGACCTGAAGGAGCTGGAAGAAGCTGGTGCTCCTCTGCGGGAGGGCTGAGGAGTTGTTGTCCAGGAGAAGGAAGGGGCGTCCCTCCTCGAAGTGTTGGGGGCGGCCTGAGGAGTCACGGCGCTATCCGAGGCGGCCCTCCTGTATGGCGGCATTCTAGATGACGCCTGTCTGGGGACGTTGGCCTCTTTCTTCTTGGACACTTTCTCCATTAGGTTTTCCAGCTCTTTTAATGGGAACAGAGACTCACCCCACAAGGGTAGGCTACGAACAGCTCGGGCCTCTCTGTCTGGGATCTTCTTCGACACCTTAGTTAGAAGCGTGTCTCGTTTCCTTAGTACCCAGTTGGCCGTCAGGGCGAGCGCCTGGTACGCTAGGAACTTCAGAGTTTTCCCCCCGGAGGTGAGAAGGTCCGTCAGGAGGCTCTGCTGCTCCGGATCTTCGGGGTCTATGGAGGCTTGCACGTTTACTAAAGTGGAGGCCCACCAGTCTAGCCATGAGGAGACGTTAACCAGGTCCCTCGACATCTCCTCCATCATGGCGGCTTCCGTAGGAGAGAAGGAAACCGGGGCTGACGCGGCCCTTTCGTCCGAGCCGCCTTGTCCCAGGATGTCCAAGGCTGGGTCCACCCTACAGGGGCCTGGGCGCCGCCCTTCTGGAATGTATACCTTCCCTTGTGCTTTGAGGCCCTGGAGCAGTTTCGAGGCACTCTGGGACTTGGGGGCTTCTGCATTGCTGGCTACCAAGTTGTCTATGTACTCTTGCCCCAGTACTAGGTCTGGGGCAAGAGGAAGGGCCAGAGAGGACTTCGGAAGGGCGTCGTGATGTGTGTTCTCAGGAGGCTTGATCTCCAGGAATTCCCCTTAGGTGCCGAGGGTTCTGAAATCCCATGGTGCCTCCTGATGAGGCCCACCACTCTTCTGTATGCGGAGTCCTCCGACGGGGGAGCTTCCCCGTCAGCCGAGGCCTCGGCCTGGAGTGGGGGCGCCGGGATGCTTGTTCGACAGACCGGTCGTCCCGCCCTTGGGTCCAGGGGGGCCGACCTGTAACCGTAGGGAGCTCCGTAAGAGGGTGGATCTCGCTGCAAGGCGGGTACCACCGGCTCAGGGAGGGCCCTCGGTTGCCCGAAGGCTCTGGAAGCGGAAGTCACGGTCCCGGTGGGCTGACCCGACAACGGGAACCATTCCTTCTTACTCGATGACCGCACCAGCTGGGCTGGTTCGGTCAGGCTGCCTTCAAAGAAGCGCGTTTCCCCCCGCTGGGCGCAGTGAACCGGAGGCCTCGAGGACTTACGCTTCTGTGAGAGGTCTTTCCTGCGTGGCAGGTCGTGCGGTTCTAGGCTGTGCGTAGGGAGCGGCAGCCTAGACGCACGTTCACTGGAACGAGGGTCTGGAGAGTGGAGCCTCTTGGACTCTCCTTAAGGGACGTAGACCCAGGCGCCGCCTGGAGAGACATTTCTCCTATACTTATGGGAATGGGAGCGGGAGCGCTTCTTGTTAGGTCGCGACCTTGACCTAGAGCGGGAATGATCGCTTTCGGACAGCTCCCTTTTCCTGTGTCGTTTCCCCCTGACTTCTTCCTCGGAGGATGAGGCTACCTCTGACGAGTCCGACGGCGCCACGTTCCTCGCGTAACAGCTGCCGCGTGATCCGCGGGGGAAGTTCCTCGCCGCCGGACGTCCGAGATCGAATGCTGGAGGAAGTCCTCGGGAACCGCCGTGGAGATTGTCGGCACAGAGTCTAATCTATCCATGCCAGGGGGCCAGGGGTCTAGGGTCACGTCCATTCTTAGCGGTGACCTCCCTGGTGTCTTCGGCAACTTCCACCCTAAGGCATCGCTACTCGGGCGGCGAACTCTAGTTTGGCTGTCCCCTGGCGGGGGAGAGCCCGACGCACCGGCCCACGAGGGCGGAGGAGACTCTGAAACAACAACACTGCCCCATACGGGGTCTTCAGAGGACGCGTGGTCCCCCACCACAAGGCCTGATTCACCTGAAGCACTACCGGACCCTTCGTTAGCCCTAGAGGGGCTTGCCCTTGGTTCTTCCCTCGCACTGGGAAGGACGCCTTGACTATCCACAACACTGGGGGCTTCCTGCCCTCTCCTCTGCGAAGGAGATGGAGAAGCCGAGGCTTCGTCGGACCGATCACTGGCCGACGGTAACAAAGAAACGACACTAATCTTCCTGGGGGAACGCTTAGAAGATTTCTTCTTTTAGGTACCATAGCGTACCCACTGGATATCCTCCCAACTTACACACTCCGGACACGTGTCCGCGGAGGAGCAAACTTTCCCCCTACACGTAGAACAAAGGGAGTGAGGGTCTACTTCTGGCTTAGAGAGGAAAGCCCCACACGACTTTCCGGCTCTAGGTCCAGGGCAACGGCGCACATGCTCCATCGTTAGCACACGAATGGCACAACACTAGTGAGCTATAAGTACACTGGGATATATACAGGGAGAACGCACTGTAACACTTGCGAATAAAGCACTACGCAAAAAATACAAGTCCCCACGCTGGAAACACGTGGAACACAAACGCGCCAAAGGATCGAGAGAGACGAAAGTGAGCTGTGTACTGCTCACGACCAAGGAACTTAATGGGGACGCTGACCCAGAGATGCAGTGACCTGCCCTAATCCTGCCCTCAGGGCGCATTCTCTGGCGGCGGGGGTAAGCCTATATAGAGCGGAGTAGGGGGGGTAACGGCGGGAAAAACCTTGGTCGAGATTGAGGGATCACAAGTGACTCCAAGAAAAGTAGTTCTCGGTGAGTATTTGTGTCGGAACAAATATAAATTAAACTTTATATTCGAGCACGCAAATATACTTTTATGTGTAAATCTACATATATGTTATCATAAGCATATAAAATAAGACATTTGGAGTGCAGTATGGGGGGGGGGTCTGCTCAGGGTGACACCCTAAAAGGGGGTGACACCCTGAGAGTTACATCTACAAAAAGTTTGTCTTTCTAGCTTGAGGGATATGATATGATTTTCAAAAAGTTACTTAATACTGGGGACACACTCAAAGGTGTTGACACCCAGGGGTGGAACCTTCAAAAAGATCGACCAAATCATGGTGACATCCTCGAGAAGGGTGTCACCCCAAATGCTACAAATAATGAAAAAAAAAAATCTTTCTTGTATATACATTGTTCCTAGAATACTTCACAAATCCAAATGAAAATTTCAGGTATTAGGGAAAATATGTTTTCCCTTTTCTGCTAATTTCCATGTTGATAACTGCAATAGAAAAGATGCAGCTGGCGTGTTGCCTTTTTGATATAGTGTTCAATGCAGCAACATTAGAGTAAACAGCATGATAGTGAGAGATATCAACGACAGACAAAGCTGATCCCATAAACAATATTCGTCCTAAGTTGTACATATCCAGTTTATTCTTATTATTTTACCTCATATTATGAACGAGCCATCAAAGAGACACTTTTACCTACAAAAGATAATCTTACAGAAAAAGCAACCAAGAATGATAAAAACAAAACAAGAATAAGAAAGTCATTTGCTCAAATAGTAACAGAAAGGGAGGCAATCGAAGATTTAAGAAAAAGAGATGTAATGAAGATCAATAAAGGGAAAACCCTAAAGAAAGGCATTAAGAGAAATAAAAACAAAACAAATAATGGTAATACAAAGCAACCAAATATTTCTCGATTTCTAAGAAAAATGTGTGCAAACGCTAAAGTGAATATAAAAAAATCTAAATTGACCAAGGTAATTAATAGTGATTATTCAAACTACTTGGATAGTCCTGATAGCGAATCAAAAGGAATTTCATTAATTTTGGGAGAGCGTTTCACCTCCATATAAAGAAGCCTCAGTTGTAGAAAAATGGTATATGGTAATTTATAAAGATAAGAAGCATCCATTATTTTGCATTGGTATAGCAACAAAATGTTTTTTAGCGGAAGAGGGAGGCGAAGTGACTCACTTTGAGTTAAATAGCTTGAAACCACATATCATCATCTCCTACGCCTATTGACGCAAAGGACCTCGGTTAATTTGCCATTCGTCTCTATCTTGAGCTTTTAAATCAATGCTTTTCCATTCAACATCTATTTCGTGCTTCATAGTCCTCAGCCATGTAGGCCTGGGTCTTCCAACTCTTCTAGGGCCTTGTGGATCCTGGTTGAAAGTTTGGTGAACTAATCTCTTGGAGAGAGCGAAGAGCATGCCTAAACCATCTCCATCTACCCCTCACCGTGATCTCATCCACATATGGCACTTGAGTGATCTCTCTTATGGTTTCATTTCTAATCCTGTCCTGCCATTTAACTCCCAATATTCTTCTGAGGGCTTTGTTCTCGAATCTATAAAATCTGTTGGATATTGTTTCATTGTTATACCACGACTCATGTCCACACAGTAACACCGATCTCACTAAACTGATATATAGCCAGACTTTTATATGTAATTTCAGGCGATTTGATTTCCAGATATTACTTAACCTAGCCATTGTCTCATTTGTTTTTTTCAATCTTTCATTGAACTCAAAATCTTAATCCCTGTAGTAGATATCATAGTTCCTGAATATTTAAATGGTTCCACCTCATTAAACCTTTTTCCTTCCAATGATATTTCCTCTTCCATTGCATGTTCCAATCTCCTCATCTCTGTCTTTCTTCTATTTATCTTGACCTGTGGTTTTCTGCTAATAAGGACAGCGTCATCAGCATACTCTAGGTCAGCTAATATCCTGTTACCAATCCAGTCCAATCCTTTTCCAACATCACCAACTTTTCTATGCATTACAAAATGCATGAGGAGGATAAACAACATAGTATTTTCATGACAACTGACGTAAGTGTGATACTTCTGCAAATATTGAAATCAGTCAGATCTCCTATTTGCCGTTTTCACCAACACTCCGAGCTCCCATTCATCAGGCTTTGCCTCTTCACGCCACATTCTACAAAATAATCTTGTAAGTAATCTGGGAGTCACATCATTTTCGGCCAATATTATCTCAGCAGTTATTCCATCATAACTAGAGGCATCCCATCTCTTCGAGTTTTTTTTAAAGATAGCTTCGACTTCAAACACACTGAATTCATTGAAGGGCACATCAAGGTATTCCTCAGCTTCAGGTATATCAATCAAATTATTCCCTTTATATCTCCTATTCATGACCCCACTAAAGTGTTCCATCCAACGTTGCCTTTCTTCATCTTCTGTGGTTATAACAGCTCCATCTCTCTTTTTGACGGGTATATGCTTCTTCTGCTTTGCTCCCGTAGAGATTTCCATAATAATTCTATGTACAATTCTTATACCATAGCCACTCCCTGAAACCATAGCTTTGTCAGACTCATATGCTTTCCTGTCTAAATATTCTCGCCAGTCATTTCTGGCTTTTCTTTTGACCTCACTATCAATACTGGAATGCTTAGCATGCTCTACCTTGCAATTTTCATTACTTCCTCAAAAACTTCCAACAATCAACTTCTATCTTTGTCTCCTTTTTATAGTATCCCAAGTATCATTCGTTAATTGTTTGCTATTTGTCTCCTAAAGTCTCTAAGACTGCAAATCGATTCTTACATTCAATTACAAAGATTTCTCTGCTTATCCTCTATAAGCTAGTTGTATCAAACCTAGATATTTTATCTACATTTCTGTTGGCTGCATTCGGTTTTAATTTCAGTGTAGCAAGAGGAGCTAGTGGTCATTACCAATATTTGCACCTCTATAGCTTCTTATACTTCTCAGAGTCCTCCTCCTCTCTTTATCAATGGCTATGTGATCT
>NC_090753.1:97455096-97472596 GCF_036898095.1 Palaemon carinicauda | reverse complement strand
TAACCTTGTCCCACATAAACGCAGACTATATTTAGTCCTCGTGGTACGTTAATGATGACCGAAATTATTTTTGTAACAATTCATAAAACAATATCGTTTTGCGCTCTTGCTGTGACTCGCTTTGAGGGAGTAACGCCACATATGTGGTGGGTTCTGTTCTGGAGTGCAGAAGACCTTGATACAAGAATTTCTCTCGGAAATACATTACACATATATTGCCAGAACACTTGTTGGTGCTACTGGATGGAGACAAAGAATAGGTGCCATAAGGTGGTAGTATAAATGACCTTGAAAGGTGATATCATCATCATCACCAAAATAATCATTATCATTATTATTAGCTAAGCTGCAATTATCATTATTATTTTTATCATTACTATTATTATTATTATTATTATTATTATTATTATTAACATCATCATTATTAGCTAAGCTACAAATATCATTATTATCATCATTATCATTATTATTATCATTATTAGCTAAGCAACAATTACCATTAATATTATTACTATTATCATTATTATTATTGTCATTATTATTATCATTAGCTAAGCTACAACCCAAATTGGAAAAGCAGGATGCTACAAGCCCAAGGTCTTCAAATGGGAAAAAAACCAGTGAGGAAAAGAAATAAAAGAAAGAAATAAATCATAAGTAATAAACAATAAGTATAAAATATTCTAAGAAAATTTACAACATAAAAACAGATCTTTCATATATAGCCTACACTATAAAGAGAAACTTACGCCAGCCTGTTCAACATAAAAACATTTGTTACAAGTTTGAACTCTTGAAGTTCTCTCGATTCAACAATCCGATTAGGAAGATCATTCCACAACTTGGTCATAGCTGGAACCAAGCTTCTAGAGTACTATGTAGAATTGAGTCTCATGGTGGATAAGGCCTGACTATTAGAATTAACTGCATGCCTAGTATTACGAGCAGGATGGTACTGTTCGGGAAGATTTGAATGCACAGGATGATGCGAATTGTAATAGATCTTATGTCACACGCGTAAAGAACTAATTGAATGACATTAACTAGATCATAAATAAGAAATTTAATAGACCATAAGTTCCTGTCCAACAAACTAAGATGAGAATCAGCAGCTAAAGAACAGACAGGAGAAAAATACTTGACACAAGGTAGAATGAGAGAATTAAAACATTTCTCAAGAATAGATTGATCACCAAATATCATTAACTAGTGATAGACTCTCTCTCTCTCTCTCTCTCTCTCTCTCTCTCTCTCTCTCTCTCTCTCTCTCTCTCTCTCTCTCTCTCGGGGTCTCCAACCTCTGTGGTTTAGATATTGCGAGTCCTTACTCTGAGAATCAACAGATGTGATCAAAGTATAAAAAAAAACCATACATGTCTTTCGACTTACTAAAAAAGTCAGCAGGAGTCTCTAGATTGGAAAGAAAGAGGATAGCGGGAAAGGAACGACGTATAGTTTTCAATTCCAATCTTGTGATTTCTCGTTATCGTGGCTGGCTTTGAAATATAGATTAAAAGATGAAAACACAGGCCATGAAAGAAAGGACTTCTCGTACTCATCACTCGGATGATTGTATTCGTTCAAAGAATATTTTAGTTTATTTGTTCATAACTTCTCCTTTCCTCAAAAGGTTATTTTTATTCCCTGTTGGAGCCCTTTTGGCTTATATCATCATCATCATCATCATCATTACTATTATTATTATTATCATCAATTGCTAAGCTACAACCCTAGTTGGTAAAGCAGAATGCTATAAGCCCAGGGGCTCCAACAGGGAAAAATAGCCCTGTGAGGAAAGGAAACAAGGATAAATGAAATATTTTAAGAACAGTAACAACATTAAAAAAAATCTATATAAACTATAAAAACTTTAACATAACAAGAGGAAGAAAAATAATATAGAATAGTGTGCCTGGATGTACCCTAAAGCAACAGGATTGTGGCTTAGCTAGTAGCAATATTTACTTTTACTTTTAGGGGTTTATTTCTCGCCCTCCATCAGACACTAAGAGTCTGTTCAGGCGGGCCTTGATGTGTGTAAATAATTTCTTTCCAGTTTATATTTTGCTCTGTATCTTTTCAGTTATTCACTAGCACTTGTATTCAAGCTTAATAGTTTTCTGATCACTATTATAACACTTTCCAAAGAGATAAGTCTTCAGGTTTTTCTTGAAAACTGCAACATTTTTGCTATTCTTGACATCAAGTGGAAGGCCGTTGAAGAGTCTCGGTGCAACATAACAAAAAGTTCTTCCTCCTATTGCATGATTCACACTAATTTCGAATAGTCTATATGGGTCATCAGCATGTTTAACCCTTACAGCAGCGCTAGTAGCTTGAGGGTAGGAGACCAAGCAATCACGAAGATATTTAGGCTTATTATTATTATTATTATTATTATTATTACTATCCAAGCTACAACCCTAGTTGGAAAAGCAAGATGCTATAAGCCCAGGGGCTCCAACAGGGAAAAATAGCCCAGTGAGGAAAGGAAATAAGGAAATAAATAAATGATGAGACCAAATCAACAATAAATCATTCTAAAAAAAGTAACAACGTCAAAACAGACATGTCATATATAAATTATTAACAACATCAAAAACCAATATGTCATAAATAAACTATAAAAGACTCATGTCCGCCTGGTCAACAAAAAAGCATTTGCTCCAACTTTGAACTCTTGAAGTTCTACTGATTCAACTACCCGATTAGGAAGATCATTCCACAACTGTAACAGCTGGAATAAAACTTCTAGAGAACTGCGTAGTATTGAGCCTCATGATGGAGAAGGCCTGGCTATTAGAATTAACTGCCTGCCTAGTATTACGAACAGGATAGAATTGTCCTGGGAGATCTGACTGTAAAGGATGGTCAGAGTTATGAAAAATCTTATGCAACATGCATAATGAACTAATTGAACGACGGTGCCAGAGATTAATATCTACATCAGGAATAAGAAATTTAATAGACCGTAAGTTTCCGTCCAACAAATTAAGATGAGAATCAGCAGCTGAAGACCAGACAGGAGAACAATACTCAAAACAAGGTAGAATGAAAGAATTAAAACACTTCTTCAGAATAGATTGATCACCGAAAATCTTGAAAGACTTTCTCAATAAGCCTATTTTTTGTGCAATTGAAGAAGACACAGACCTTATATGTTTCTCAAAAGTGAATTTTCTGTCGAGAATCACACCTAAAATTTTGAAAGAGTCATACAAATTTAAAGAAACATTATCAATACTGAGATCCGGATGTTGAGGAGCCACCGTCCTTGACTTACTTACAATCATACTTTGAGTTTTGTTAGGATTCAACTTCATACCCCATAATTTGCACCATGCACTAATTCTAGCTAAATCTCTATTAAGGGATTCACCAACCCTAGATCTACATTCAGGGGATGGAATTGATGCAAAGAGAGTAGCATCATCTGCATATGCAACAAGCTTGTTTTCTAGGCCAAACCACATGTCATGTGTATATAGTATGAAAAGTAATGGGCCAAGAACACTACCCTGTGGAACACCGGATATCACATTCCTATAATCACTATGGTGCCCATCAACAACAACTCTTTGAGATCTATTACTTAAAAAATCTATAATAATGCTAAGAAATGACCCACCCACTCCCAACTGTTTCAGTTTGAAAACAAGGGCCTCATGATTAACACGGTCAAAGGCAGCACTAAAATCAAGGCCAATCATACGAACTTCCTGACCACAATCAAGGGATTTCTGTACAGCATTGGAGATTGTAAGAAGGCCATCACATGCTCCAAGGCCTTTACGAAAACCAAATTACAAACTAGGGAGTAGATGATTAACTTCAGCAACCCTATTAAGACGTTTTGCCAGAAGACGTTCAAAAACTTTAGATAATATGGGAGTTATGGAAATTGGGCGGTAATCAGTGGGACTTGAGCTACCACAAACACATTTACATAGAGGAGTAACATTATCAATTCTCCAACAAGTGCTAAAAGCTCCTCTTCTTGCTAACTTGTGCAAAATAACAGATAACTTTGGAGCTAAGAAATCTGCTGTCTTTATAAAAAACAAAGGAAAAATACCATTTGGGTCTACACCTCCATAAGCATCAAGGTCCACCAACAGAGCTTTAATCTCACGAGATCGAAAAGCTAAACTAGTTAGTTTAGATACTACCGCTAGAGAGTTATGGGGTCCTTTGACTGGCCAGACAGTACTACATAGGACCCTTCTCTCTGGTTACGGTTCTTTCCCTTTGCCTACACAGACACCGAATAGTGTGGCCTATCCTTTACAGATTCTCCTCTGTCCTCATACACCTGACAACACTGTGATTACTAGACAATTCTTCTTCACCCAAGGGGTTAACTACTGCACTGTAATTGTTCAGTGGCTACTTTCCTCTTGGTAAGGGTAGAAGAGACTCTTTAGCTATGGTAAGCAGCTCTTCTAGGAGAAGGACACTCCAAAATCAAACCATTGTTCTCTATTCCTGGGTAGTGCCATAGCCTCTGTACCATGGTCTTACACTGCCTTGGGTTAGAGTTCTCTTGCTTGAGGGTACACTTGGGCACACTTTTCTATCTAGTTTCTCTTCCTCTTGTTCTGTTAAAGTTTTTATATTTTAAATAGGAAATATTTATTTTAATATTGTTACTATTCCTAAAATGTTCTATTTTTCCTTATCTCCTTATTTCCTTATTTCCTTTCCTCACTGGGCTATTTTCCCTGTTGGGGCCCCTGGGCTTATAGCATCCTGCTTTTCCAACTAGGGTTGTAGCTTAGCATTTAATAATAATAATAATAATAATAATAGCCTCAGGAAAACAGAAATGAGGAAGTTCAAGTTTTTCATTACTCTGTTTACTGTCAAAAACATCAGCCAAAAGGGTTGCCTTTTCCTTTGGACAGTGAGTGACTGAGCCATCTAGTTTAAGTAAAGGAGGAACTGTAGCATCTACACCAAAGAGTGCAGATTGAAGGGTAGACCACCATTTATGTTCCTGAGTTGTACCAGAAAGTGTTTCTTTTATGGTTAAATTGTACTCCTTTTCAGTTGAGGCATAAACTCTCTGAGCAAAAGCTCGAAGCTGAGTATAGTTGTTCCAGGTCAAATCTGATCTGTTACCCTTCCAAAGGTGATAGGCCTCCTGCTTCTCCAAATAAGCACGTCTACAATCATCATTGAACCACGGTTTGTCCTTCACTCGGTACCTTAGCACACGAGAAGGGATACGCCTATCAATTATGTTGACTAGATTCTCATTCAAAGGGACAACAGGATCTACACTATTATATAATTGTGACCAATTCAAGCACAAAAGATCATGCAAAATCCCATTCCAGTCTGCTTGGGATTTCATATAAATTTTACAAGAATATGATATATCAGGGACATGCTGCTCAGTCTTCATTAATAATGAAATCAAGGCATGATCAGATGTCCCGACTGGAGAACCAACCTTACTAGTTATAACGCCAGGGGAGTCAGTGTATACGAGGTCCAAGCAATTACCAGACCTGTGAGTAGCTTCATTTATGATTTGCTCACAGCCTGATTCAGAGGCAATGTCTAAAGCTCTTAAGCCATGGCGATCGGTAGGAGAGATAGAACTTCCACTCCTTATGGTGAGCATTAAAATCACCAACAAAGACAAAAGAAGCCTTTCTATCATCTTCTTGTATCTTAGCCATAATGGTAAGAAGACAATCGAAGATAGAATCATCCATGTCTGGATTCCGGTAGATCGAACACAAATAAAAGTTGTTATGCCTGCCACAAACTTTTATTACCTGAATCTCATGACATCCACATTGATAGCAGGACTTATGAGAAGCAGGGTACTCGGTCCTAATATACACCGCCATTCCCCTGGCCCTAGGGGTGGCATCACGTTTCAACATTATTGGCTTCTTAAAACCAGTTATAAGGAGCTCAGAGGAGTGCCTCATATTAGAAACCAAAGTTTCTGAGCACAAAAGAATATCATACTGTCTGGACGCAACTGTAAGGTCTTGGATATTTGCATGAAGACCACGAATATTGCAATACAGAAGACGACATTGACGAAATCTAGGACGTACTGGTCCCAGATTTCGCTCAATGTCTCCAGACAGCATAAGAATTAATAGAAATAAAAAAGAGACATCATACTTAAAAACTAGATTAACAAGAATTATAACAAAAATAATATGTACAGAATTATAAATAAAGTGATTGATGATACCCATAGACTATAGTAAAAAGTCGGAAAAACTGGTCAACATGGAGGAGCCGATACACCATGCAAGGCTAAATACCCTCCAGGATAGCCACTTCAACTGAAGGGAGGACAGTAAGGATGGTTTTGAGAAGAAAAAAAAAAAAGAGTCAGAAAAAGGAAAAGACAACCTCTTGATAAACCACCAGGCATCCATGGCCCTTCTATTAAGCCTGCCCAACACACCATTTCAAAAAAACAAGAGGAAGAAAAAAATATAATAAGATAGAATAGTGTGCCTGAGTGTACCCTCAAGCAAGAGAACTCTAACCCAAGACAGTGGAAGACCATGGTACAGAGGCTATGGCACTACCCAAGACTAGAGAACAATGGTTTAATTTTGGAGTGTCCTTCTCCTAGAAGAGCTGCTTACCATAGTTAAAGAGTCTCTTCTACCCTTACCAAGAGGAAAGTACACTAAACAAATTGCAGTACAGTAATTAACCCCTTGGGTGAAGAAGTGTTAAGTATCTCATTGTTGTCAGGTGTATGAGGAAAGACGAGAATATGTAAAGAATTATTACTTGTAAGTGCCTTGTGAGTCAACAAACAAATCTTAAATTCAATTCTAGCCTTAACAGGTAACCAATGTAGATCGATCAGTGCAGGAGTTATTCTCTCCCGAAATTTAATGCCTTTTATCAGTCTAGCCACCCGGTTTTGCACATTTTGAAGCTTTCTTAGTAGTGTATTGGGCAATTTATAGTACAGAGAATTGCAATAATCAAACCTTGATATTACGTGACTCATCACTAAAATTTTTGTACTGCCCTCTTGTAAATATTTTCTAATAAATGCTATGTTTCTCAGGTGATAGTTACACACTTTTACTGTATTCACTATTTGAACCCTCATTGACAAATCACAATCTATCGGTACACCCAAATTTTTCACAACAGGCACAATCCTAACATCAGCGTCACCAACTTTTATACTTTGAAATAACTAGTAATTCTTCAAAGCCACCTTTGTGCCAAAAAACATACTGTTTTATCATCATTTAATTTAAGCTTTTTCCTCTGCATCCATGTTTTTATTTCAGTCATTATCTCATCAATTTTCTTCTTTGCATCTTGTGTTGTTGAAATTGAAAGGTAGAACCGAGTATCATCTGCATATAGTTTAAAGCCCACTTTTTGTTTTTTCAAGATGTGTGATAGCTCGATCGTATATATGTTGAACAAGATAGGGCCCAGAACACTACCATGTGGTACACCTTTCATAAGAATTCTCTCACTAGATCGGTTTCCAGAAACTTCTACAATAATCTTCCTGTTCGTTAAGTAGCTTCGCAAAAATTCCAGTGCTTCCTCAGTCACTCCAATGGACTTTAAGTCGTCAAGTAAGTACTCGTGCAAAACACTATTGAAGGCGGCACTAACATCTAACATAATCAAAATTCCACACTTTCCATCATCAAGAAGACCTATCATATCATTCATTATTGAGCAGAAGGTAGTTTCTGTAGAGTCATTAGCTCTGTAGGCCGATTGATTTTCCGGGAATACCTCTAACTCATCAATATGCGCCCATAATTGCTTACTTATGATTTTTTCAATAAGCTTCGACATGTAGGATAAATTTGAAATGGGCCTATATGACTTTAGTTCGTTTACATCACCTTTTCCTTTGTATATTGGTTTGATAAACGCAGTTTTTCACAGCTAGGAAAACTGGATTGTGATATACTTAGGTTAATTATATTTAGGTAAATATTATATACAACTTGCTTGTTTGGAGCTTCTCTTATTGAACTATTTGGGAAAGGGTCGTTTCCACAATATGTATTCTTCATTTCTCTTATAACATTTAACAAGTCACGCATATTTATTTCCTTAAATTTTTTTTTAACTTCTTACCCTCCTTCACTGGCATAACTGACTGTCCTAGCTGATTTTGGGGGAAACCTCTATAAATTTTATCAAATTTTTCATTGAAGAATATAGCAAATTTCTCTGCACAGACATTTTCAGGCAAGACATATTTTTTCTTTAATCTCATCAAATCATCTATGTTTTTGTGAAACTCCCTCATGTTAGTTTTTTTTTTTACTTTCGCCGTTGTAGAATTTTGTTTTTTCTAACAGCATGTCACAGTCATTTCTGGCCTTATTATATAGATTTCTGACTTGTGAGGATTTGGCTCTTTTCCGTATACCTTCCATCTTACGTCTATGTCTTTTTGCCTTTAATATCTCACTATTATACCATCTAACATTTTCGTGTACAACTATTTGTTTGCTCTTTATAAGACACTTGGTATCATACATTTTTCCAAGATTGTCGTTATTTTTTTGGTATAACACCCAACACATTCTCTATCTACCATATGTTCACATTGTATGTTCTCACAAGACATTTGCGCTACACTAACTTCAATAAAATTCTCAGCATCGAGATTTTCCCGTTCCCTATACGTGATCCATTCCTTCAATACTCTGATGCAATTTATATCAACATCAAAAGTGATGGGTTTATGTGTTTTTGAGATCTCAAAGTCTGGTTCAACTTCAAGGTTTCTTATTAGGTCAGAATCTTTCTCACATATGACCAAGGAGTGTATGACCACCTACTGACGTTGATACCAAAACACTGTTTATTAAATTAAAACATCTCAAATATTTCCTTGAGATCTTTAGCCTTATTATCATTTTCATCATCTACCCAACAATTAAAGTCTCCACCAATTAATGTATTTTTAATATCGTCCACCACACCCACAGGAACACTAAATTCTTCAATGAATTTCTTCATATTACTCCCTGGTGGTCTATACAATGATATTATATTCAATACCTTACTGATTCTTGTCAGTTTTAAATGGATATATTCAAACGTTTCAAATACTATTTCATTCATGATAGAAACCCTAGAGAAGGTTTTCGACACGAAGACACCTACTCCTCCTCCAGTTTTATCCTTTCTTGGTACGCGGTAGAAATCATGAGTACACGGCGTCATCTCCTGAATCTTTGAGTTATCACTAATATTTCCCTGCAACCAAGTCTCAGTTAATAAGCATAAATCTAATTCCATTTCATTAATATGATTTCTAATCTTTATGGTTTTATTCCCCACCGATTGAATATTTATCAGACCACACTTTACCAATGGGCTAGACTCCATGATCGGTTCTATTTTTTTATCCTGGTAAGCTCCTCCTTGTAAAATTTACAGTTTTCATCATATGTCTTATGATTCGTATCACCGTAATTCCTCATTGAGCAGTTATGACACTTTAACGCATTAACACTACAATCCCTGGTTCGGTGTTCCTGGCTACACTTGGCACATACCCGAGTCTTGCTACAACTGTCGGCAGTATGACCAAATTCCTGGCATTTATAACACTGAAATACATTGTAGGAATCATAAATTCTACAGGCATCCTCCATACGTGTTATATACTCTATCGTCCTTTTTACGGAAAACTTTCCTGATAGTTGGACTACACTTAATAATGATATGTGATTTACCGCTATGTCTTGATTTAAACTTCCTGATCAATTTAAAGTCCTCTTCATTTTCACATATATCATTCAACAATTCATTCTTCTCCTTTATACTAGCAATTATATCATCTTAATTTTCATCAATATTGCAGACCTTGATCTTCGGTCTAAGTAGATCCTTTTTTATCCACTTCTACCTTAATGTCATTCTTGACCTCTTCTAAGTCATTTTTAGCCTTTTCTAACCCAACTTTATCAGCAAAAGTTTAGAGGTTTTGACCTGTTCAACATCCGTGGTTATCTTCTTCATGATTGTTTTCTTGATCTCTGAAGCCTTCACATTTTCCTCTGTAGATTTTATGACCAAAGTATTCTTTAATTTCAGCTTACTTGCATATGTGGTCTTAGTCATATTCTCTTGTTCGTATTCCGTAAGTTTCTCTTTCAGCTCAACAATTTCATGATACATATTGGTGTATTGAGCAGTTATCATATCCATAAAATCTGACATCTGTCGCTGTACATTTACCTTCATCTCTTCCATGTTGATGCTTAGTTTCGTCATGTTTTCCCATGACTGCCTGACCCATGAACCATTGGGATTTGCAATCTCAACACATCTAGAACATTTATAAATGATGTTCCTGCTTTCAAAAATCACACTTGTGGCATCTTTTAAATTTGAGCAAGCTACTTCATTGTGGTACCATCTTCGGCATTCATCAAATTGTATCCCAAATTCGACAAAGTTCTCACAATACCCACACCTGCCCTCATTGCATCCGTCATCACATTCATCATCAGCGACGTTCATTTGCATGTTAGTTGCTGCCATTTTCTTTCCCTCTTTCCCTTGGAGTACCGTGTCAATTTCCGTCATAAATTGATCAAGATCTTTCACGGGACTAAATTTTACTTTTCGTTTTCTGAAGATGGGCATATTGAATCATTTTTTCAATGACTTTTCAAGTAGCCCCACCCCAACATAAAATGCTGGGTCGGCCTTTCGCCACAGACCTCACACACAAAAGAAACCAATGACTTTTAACACCCAATCTCACTACTATCAACACTAGTAAACACCCACAAACATTATTTTCATAGGATTAACAACGAGATACACAATGATTCCCGCTTTAAGCCAGTTCTGATACAGAGCTGTAACACACACGTCCACACCCGTGGACATCAAAAGACTTGCCATAATAATTATAATAATATTGACATGTGATAGTAAGGAAATAAGAAAAACAAGTAATAAACTAGGTGCAAAGTAATTTTTGGAGTCCCTATTAGCTTTCCAACGAGTCCTTATGAGGTCCGGAATAAACCGTGGTCCCAGATATTAGCAGCCTTAACCCTGCCCTGAACCATCTGATTTTACCCACATACTCTCACGCACAAGCACGCACGCACACACACACACACACACACACACACATATATATATATATATATATATATATATATATATATACATTTATACAAATATTTATACATCTACACATATCTATCTATAAATATGTGTATACATATATATATATATATATATATATATATATATATATATATATATATATATATATATATATTATATATATATTACATATATATATATATATATATATATATATATATATATATTATATATATATATATATATATATATATATATATATGTACGTGCGTGTGTGTGTTTTAGAGAGAGAGAGAGAGAGAGAGAGAGAGAGAGAGAGAGAGAGAGAGAGAGAGAGAGAGAGAGAGAGAGAGAGAGATTTTGCCCCACATATTTACACATCAGACACTTAATGCCCCTCCTGCCTTTTGCTTTCCAAATCAATACTATCAGTCTTTTCAGGCCGCTTCATTCTTTTATATACGAATGTTTGTAAACAACGAAGCAAACGATACATAAGAGAAATAAAAACTTATCTGACAAACAGTTGACAAATAGCAATAATCGTTGAGGTAAAGAAGTTACAGTTGTTGAAATCGATGACTGTTTGAAATATGCGGGCGATAAAGGGAATTTATTTATCAATAAACATCAGTAGTTATTGTGATTTTCATCATGCTGAATCGTAGGTGGATTATATATATATATATATATATATATATATATATATATATATATATATATATATACATACATACATAAATATATATATATATATATATATATATATATATATATACATATATATATATATATATATATATATATATATATGAAGATATAACAATGAACCCTGCACTACAATACAACACTGTACACCACAACCAGACAGAACAGGACGTACATAGACAACATGACAGACGGAACCAGATCCATAGAAATGACAACTGGATTCAGCATCCGTAGCGGAAGCGCCGCCATGTTTAAAGGGACGTTGTCCAAATACTTTATGGAAGGGGAGCATTTCGAGGAGGGGGAGGGGGAGGGGGCGAATTTAGAGGGAGGAGGAGCTGGAGGGCTTTGGTTGGGGACGTCGGAGACATTCCTTCCGAAGGGGGAGTCAGTGGCGCAATTTCCAATCTTTTCCACCTTTTTCCACTTGTTGAATCTCTTAGGTGGCTTTAAGGAGGCCCATACGAGTGTAAAGTTCTGTTCGCATTTTGTTTTTTTATGATTGATAAATAACGATGTATTTATCAACTAATATTTGATGTGATTTATAATCAAAAAGTAGATTATTATATCATAAATATATTAAACACCATTTCACAGATGTGAACTAGTGTTTGATATATTTACAATCATATCCATTAAATTGTTTAAAGGCTCAAAACTGCTCATGAATGGCAGAGGCAAGGGAATGATATTGCCCTACAAGCAGGACAATACCCTAGAGACTGGTCATATATACATATGATCGCACCCAAGGCCCCTCTCCATCCCAGCTAGGACCAAGGAGGGCCAGACAATGGCTGCTGATGACTCAGCAGATAGATTTATAGGCTCCACCAAACCCCCCATCCATAGCTCACAAGTATGGTGAGGTTACAGCGACCAAAGAAACTATCGAGTTTGAATGGGACGCCAGTCAGGGACGTTACCACATCAGCCACCACAACCCTAATATATTTCGAAATATATTTCACTTGTACATTATATTACTGAAGGCATATTCAAACTATGAATATTTTGAAGTGAACTAGTAAAGAAATATGGATCTCACATCTCTTGATAAAGTATAAAAGTTAACAAAGGAATGGTACAGCTACGAGACCGACATCGATTGAGAAAATCTATTTTTGAAATTTTTATTAATTTGGGTTTTTTAGGTCATAGTGTCATTATATATTATATATATATATATATATATATATATATATATATATATATATATATATATATATATTGAATCAAAGTCTGACATCAAAACACGTATATTAGGAAAAAAAAAAATTTGAAGATAATTTTAGGAGTAATACGGCAGAATAATCTTGACTGTAAAAAAAAAATTCAAAGCATTGTAGGCCTACTCTTCATCTCATTGCCTAAATATTCACCTTGAGATAACGATAGTCTAGCATTATGAATATGAATTTAGTTATGTTTCCATTAATGAAAAAACTTCCCACGACTGCTCAAGAATATTTTAGGACTACGAATCTTCAGGGAATTAAAAAAAGCAGATCATGTCACGTAATACACACAACTTGCAAGCATACGGTACTAACTTTCAACTGGGCTCCACACGACACTAGAAGAGTTGGAAGACCCAGGCCTGCATGGCTGAGGACTTTAAAGTAGAAGGTGATGAATATAGAAATGTTTATTCAAAAGCTCAAGATAGAGACAACTGGCGAAATCTAACTGAGGAGGAGGAGATAAGAATGAGGATGACTATAAAACCCTTTTTAAAAGCTAATTCTCTCAAAAATTAATCCTGACCCATAGAAAGAGGTTTCAGCATTCGAGCAACTGAAACAGAAAAGCTAAACCATCTTTAGAGAAATAAGAGGACATAAGAATAATAACCAACTTTCCGATAATATAAAACGTTCACACGTGCTTACATACGCTCACCAACCAATATCCACTCCACCAGACACAGACATAAGGTATATATAATTATGAAATTGTATATATGTGTATATATAATTATATATATAATATATATTTATATATATATAATATATATATATATATATATATATATATATTGCATGTAAATACAGCATACTTTCTCTCTCTCTCTCTCTTCTCTCTCTCTCTCTCTCTCTCTCTCTCTCTCTCTCTCTCTCTTATATATATATATATATATATATATATATATATATAATACAGAGAGAGAGAGAGAGAGAGAGAGAGAGAGAGAGAGAGAGAGAGAGAGAGAGAGAGAGAGTCATATCCTCAAGGGAAACCCCATTGTACATGAAAAATCCATTGCTAGTCACTGATAGAACCTGAAATCAGTTTTCTGACCTCGGGTGGTGATGCCAAAGCAGACTTTTATCACAACCTATTATGTCATATGGCTTTTTGGTACGATGCAAAAATCGACCAGTAGATTAATAATAAAAAAAAAAAATAAGAAGCTAAAATAAACAAAAATAAAATCCTGATTTGGTGACAACTTTCCTCTTGGTAAGGGTAGAAGAGACTCTATAGCTATGGTAAGCAGCTCTTCTCTGAGAAGCACACTCCAAAATCAAACCATTTTTTCTCTAGTCTTGGGTAGTGCCCATAGCCTCTGTACCATGGTCTTCCATTGTCTTGGGTTAGAGTTCTCTTGCTTGAGGGTACACTCGGGCACAATATTCTATCTCATTTCTCTTCCTCTTGTTTTGTTCAAGTTTTTATAGTTTACATAGACAATATTTGTTTAGGTGTTGTTGGTATTCTTAAAATATTTTATTTTTCCTTGTTTTCTTTCCTCACTGGGATATTTTCCCGGTTGGAGCACTTGGGCTTATAGCATCCTGCTTCTACAACTAGGGTTGTAGCTTAGCAAGTAATAATAATAATAATAATAATAATAATAATAATAATAATAATAATAAAAATATAGATGATCTACTTTACTCCCATCAAATACTGAATATTAGTTTTGCTACAAATAAATATCTTCGAAATAGATTTATACTTTTTAAGACGTGGTAATAGCTCTAGTTAGCATTGTTATATATTTGAGATTTATATTGACAAATGGCCAATAAAAGTAATTAACTAACCCATGATAGTAATTAACTAATATAGGTTTTTTAGGCCTTTAGCGTCCTGTTTTTTTTTTTCAACTAGGGCTGTAGCTTAGATAATAATAATAATAATAATGGTTCAATGATGATTGTAGACGTGCTTATTTGGAGAAGCAGGAGGCCTATCACCTTTGGAAGGGTAACAGATCAGATTTGACCTGGAACAACTATACTCAGCTTCGAGCTTTTGCTCAGAGAGTTTATGCCTCAACTGAAAAGGAGTACAATTTAATCATAAAAGAAACCCTCTCTGGTACAACTCAGGAACATAAATGGTGGTCTACCCTTAAATCTGCACTCTTTGGTGTAGATGCAACAGTTCCTCCTTTACTTAAACCAGATGGCTCAGTCACGCACTGTCCAAAGGAAAAGGCAACCCTTTTGGCTGATGTTTTTGACAGTAAACAGAGTAATGAAAAACTTGAACTTCCTCATTCCTGTTTTCCTGAGGCTAAACTAACTAATTTAGCTTTTCGATCTCGTGAGATTAAAGCTCTGTTGATGGACCTTGATGCTTATGGAGGTGTAGACCCTAATGGTATTTTTCCTTTGTTTTTTTTATAAAGACAGCAGATTTCTTAGCTCCAAAGTTATCTGTTATTTTACGCAAGTTAGCAAGAAGAGGAGCTTTTAGCACTTGTTGGAGAATTGGTAATGTTTACTCCTCTATGTAAATGTGTTTGTGGTAGCTCAAGTCCCACTGATTACCGCCCAATTTCCATAACTCCCATATTATCTAAAGTTTTTGAACGTCTTCTGGCAAAACGTCTTAATAGGTTTGCTGAAGGTAATCATCTATTCCCTAGTTTGCAATTTGGTTTTCGGAAAGGCCTTGGAGCATGTGATGCCCTTCTTACAATCTCCAATGCAGTACAGAAATCCCTTGATTGTGGTCGGGAAGTTCGTATGATTGGCCTTGATTTTAGTGCTGCCTTTGACCGTGTTAATCATGAGGCCCTTGTTTTCAAACTGAAACAGTTGGGAGTGGGTGGGTCGTTTCTTAGCATTATTACTGATTTTTTAAGTAGTAGATCTCAAAGAGTTGTTGTTGATGGGCACCATAGTGAGTATAGGAATGTGATATCCGGTGTTCCACAGGGTAGTGTTCTTGGCCCATTACTTTTCATACTATATACACATGACATGTGGTTTGGCCTAGAAAATAAGCTTGTTGCATATGCAGATGATGCTACTCTCTTTGCATCAATTCCATCCCCTGAATGTAGATCTGGGGTTGGTGAATCCCTTAATAGAGATTTAGCTAAAATTAGTGCATGGTGCAAATTATGGGGTATGAAGTTGAATCCTAACAAAACTCAAAGTATGATTGTAAGTAGGTCAAGGACGGTGGCTCCTCAACATCCGGATCTCAGTATTGATAATGTTTCTTTAAATTTGTATGACTCTTTCAAAATTTTAGGCGTGATTCTTGACAGCAAATTTACTTTTGAGAAACATATAAGGTCTGTGTCTTCTTCAATTGCACAAAAAAATTGGCTTATTGAGAAAGTCTTTTAAGATATTCGGTGATCAATCTATTCTGAAGAAGTGTTTTAATTCTTTTATTCTACCTTGTTTTGAGTATTGTTTCTCCTGTCTGGTCTTCAGCTGCTGATTCTCATCTTAATTTGTTGGACAGAAACTTACGGTCTATTAAATTTCTTATTCCTGATCTAGATATTAATCTCTGGCACCGTCGATCAATTAGTTCATTATGCATGTTGCATAAGATTTTTCATAACTCTGACCATCCTTTACATTCAGATCTCCCTGGACAATTCTATCCTGTTCGTAATACTAGGCAGGCAGTTAATTCTAATACCCAGGCCTTCTCCATCATAAGACTCAATACTACGCAGTACTCTAGAAGTTTTATTCCAGCTGTTACCAAGTTGTGGAATGATCTTCCTAATCGGGTTGTTGAATCAGTAGAACTTCAAAAGTTCAAAGTTGGAGCAAATGCTTTTTTGTTGACCAGGCGGACATGAGTCTTTTTATAGTTTATATATAACATATTTGTTGTTGACGTTGTTAATAGTTTATATATGATATATCTCTTTTGACATTACTTTTTTTAGAATGATTTATTGTTAATTTGTTCTCTTCAGTTATTTATTTCCTTATTTCCTTTCCTCACTGGGCTATTTTTCCCTATTGGAGCCCCTGGGCTTATAGCATCTTGCTTTTCCAATTAGGGTTGTAGCTTGGATAGTAATAATAATAATAATAATAATAATAATAATAATAATAATAATAATAATAATAATAATAAAAGTCGCCCCTGAAGTCGGAACACTGCCCAACGGGAGACTACGACTAAAATATATCTAAACAAAAGAATATATATGATACTAACATCAACATATGTGTAATGAAACGAAGCTTTAAAAGTCAACACGTGAGTGTTAAGCTCAGAAAGGCGATATAATACCGTAGAGTTTATCACACCATTTTCAATTGACGTGGTTTCGGCAAACAATACAGATATCGCAAGGTCTATGTATAAATATTGATATTCACAGATGGTGGACGATCCCTTAGTTCCCTGGTCCCACGAAATAGAAGCAACAAGTGGAGAGAGAGAGAGAGAG
>NC_090753.1:97445096-97452596 GCF_036898095.1 Palaemon carinicauda | reverse complement strand
AGAGACGACTGGGAAAATCTAACCAAGGCCCTTTGGCGTCAAGCGGCGTAGGAGGAGATAATAATGATGATTTCAAATTAAAGAGCTCCCTAAATTTCATTTAAATGGGATAAATTTTCAAATATGCTGGATTTCTGTTAAAAGCAAAAGCAACTGCTGATTCAGCAATTAACTTTTCCCTTAACAATACTCTCCTCGTTAAGGACTAAGTAAAAACAATAAAACATTCAAAACATTTTACAAAAACAAAACACCCAACTGTAGAACCACGAATAAAAACACATATTGAAACAAATAAACCCAATTGGTGAAATATGAAAATCCCCAACGTAAATGTACAGGGAAACATGTCATTTCAGAATGATTTTGTATTGGCCATACAAGATTGACCTTTGTGTTTTTGATGTACACACAACATGACATAGTTGCCAAATGCTGTATCACATTATTTTAACCAAAAACATGTTCTATGCGAAGTGATCCCTATAAGAAAACCAAGGTTTCAGTCATAAAACTACGACTGACAATTAATAGGATTCTGATCGTTTCTCTGTTTTTAATATGTCAAAGATCTTTTTTTAAAGAAGAGTTTTCATCATCATCATCATCTCCTCCTACGTCTATTGACGCAAAGGGCCTCGGTTACATTTCGCCAGTCGTCTCTATCTTGAGCGTTTAATTCAATACTTCTCCATTCATCATCTCCTACTTCGCACTTCATAGTCCTCAGCCATGTAGGCCTGGGTCTTCCAAACTCTTTTAGTGCCTTGTGGAGCCCAGCTGAACGTTTAGTGAACTAATCTCGCTTGGTGAGTGCGAAGAGCATGCCCAAACCATTTCCATCTATCCCTCATCACGATCTCTTCCACATATGGCACTCGAGTAATCTCTCTTATAGCTTCATTTATAATTCTGTCCTGCTATTTAACTCCAAATATATATATATATATATATATATATATATATATATATATATATATATATATATTTATATGTGTGCGTATATATAATGATTGTACATGTAAACTAAAAGTATACCCTTTATCACATGCGACGTTTATTCTATAAAAATGTAAAAATTTTCACTCAAAAATAATACACACGTAAGCAAAACCCGCTCTCACAAGAAATAACTTCTCTCTTTTATGCTTCACATCATCTTACAAGAAAAAAAAATAAATAAAGAAACGCGAAAAGAATCAGCCCAGACGTCCAAACTTCCCTCTCCCCTCGCCAAAACTCTTTTGCACAATCTTGACTTCAGTAAAAAAAAAAAAAAAAAAAAAAAAAAAAAAAAAAAAAAGTCACGCCGTAATGCTCTTTGACATTTTTTGTTTTAAACCAAGTCGTCTCGCGAATTCACGCTGTTCAATATTAAAGGTGTTCCATTAACATCCACAAAGAGATTTGGGAATGCTGTTTCTTAGAGCTTCATAAACCTTGACGCTCGTGTAATTGCACGTCGTTTTAGCCTTTAATTCTCAAGACTTGGTTCCTCGCTGGGAAATTAATGGAGTGAATCATATTTGACGGAAAAGACTTTGGATAGGATCAGGGAATTCTGATCTCGTAAAGGGGTTCATAACAGGTCATGAGCAAACTCCTTTAAAATGGTCATAGAAAATGAGACAACTACTTCAAAATGGTCATAAGACATGGGACTGCTTCTTTAGTCTTAAGACATGAGACCACTTCTTTAAAAATGGTCATAAGACATGAGACCACTACTTTAAAAATGGTCATAAGATATGAGACCACTTTTTGAAAAGGGTCACAAGACATGGGACCACTTCTTTAAAAATGGTCTTAGGTCATGAAACCACTTCGTTAAAAAGGATCATAAGACATGAGACCACTCCTTTAAAATTGGTCTTAAGACATTGGACCCCTTTAAAAATGGTCATAAGACATGGGACCACTTTTTTTAAGATGGTCTTAAGACATGAGACCACTTCTTTAACAAATGGTTATAAGACATGAGACCACTTCTTTAAAAATGTTCATTAAACATGAGACCACTCCGTAAAAAATGGTCATAATACATGAGACCACTCCGTAAAAAATGGTCATAATACATGAGACCACTCCGTAAAAAATGGTCATAATACATGAGACCACTCCGTAAAAAATGGTCATAATACATGAGACCACTCCGTAAAAAATGGTCATAAGTCATGAGACCACTTCTTTAAAAATGGTCATAAGACATAAGACCGCTTCTTTAAAAATGGTCATAAAACATGAGAACATTTAAAAATAGTTATAGATCACAAATTTTAGATAATTTGTATTTTTCCTAACAGTACTTACCTCGAACTACTTTCTTAGGAGTATCTGGTATCTCCTCCCAACCGACCAGAATTTTGTGTAGTTTACCCTATCTCCGTTTTCCATGTGGGGGAACCTCTGGCGGAGGGATACGCGCCATGAGGCGATCAGGGGTCAGAGAGCGTGCTCGCTCAGGTCTCGACCTCCAGTAAGTTTTATGATAGATAGGTTTTTAAAAGACCTGTAAGGCACTCGGGGCAGGATGGGTGGGCCATGACCCGAAAGTAGTTCGAGGTAAGTACTATTAGGAAAAATACAAATTACTTAAAATTTGTGATCTGTTCCAACACGGAGTAATTACCTCGAACTACTTTCTTAGGAGACTTATACCTTAGGAGGAGGGAGTGGCCTTCCGGACCTAGAGACCGTAATGAAGGGAAAAAACGAACCTAGATAGGAGGCTAGGTTCTGCTGACCCAAAAATAGAAACGGGAAATGAGGGAAAACTACGCAAAACTATCTTAGTGTCTAAGTAACTCAACTCTGTAATACTCCTCGGAGACGTATTCATTCACTGACTGTGTATCCCATGGAAGGTGAAGGAATCAAGGGTCATGTAGGGGAAGGGTGATGAAGGGGGAAAGGTAAGGAAGGAACCTGTGTCTCTTGGACTTACCGCCCACGGCTTCCCCGGGGCTACACCTTAAATCTTCTGGAGCGCAGAAATGACGGGACCAATCGAGAAACCGTCCAAAGATTTTCTAGAACATTCCTTTAGGTAGTGACCACTAAAGATGGACTGCCTTGACCAAGTGCCTGCCCTCAGGATCTGGCCCATTGCCATGTTTCTCTCGAAGGCCAAGGAAGTGCTCAGGACCATAATGTCATGGGGTCTCGGTCCTGAAAGGGAGACCCCCGAACTGCCATAGGCTCTCATGATAACCTGCCGTAGCCAGAAGGAGATCGTGTTGTTAGAGACCGGCTTCTTCACTAGTCCTGAGGAGATGAACAGACTCTTGATCCCAGGTCGAAGTCTGGCAGTTTTCTCTAGGTACTTACGTACCGCTCTGACCGGGCACAGTAGCAAGTCCCTCGGGTTGTCCGAACGCGGAATCGCTGGCTGGCACTGTGAACACTTCAAACCTAGGGTCCCAAACAGCTGGGTTCTGGGCCTTGGCTACGAAGTTAGGTAAGAACCTGAAAGTTGCTTCTCGCCACCCCTTCGAGTGTGAGACCTCGTATGACAGCCCATGGATCTCACTTACTCTCTTCACCGACGCAAGGGCTAACAGGAAGATCGTCTTGAGAGTAAGCTCCTTGTCTAGGATATCTTTGAGGGGTTCGAAGGGAGGCTCTGAAAGCACTTTCAACACTCTAGCCACAGGATGGTGTACCTCTTCCGCAGGACCCAGTTGGCTGCTTGAGAGAGGGACTGGTATAAGAGGAACTTGAGCGCTTTCCCGCCCGAACTAATCAGTTCCCTCAGCAAGGACTGATTCTCGGGGACGGAGAGGTCGTGAGATGCCTGAAAGCCCACCAACGTGCAAGCCCACCAGTCCAACCATGAAGACACAAACACAAGATCCCGTGCCATATCCTCCTTCATGGAGGTTTCCGTCGGGGTAAAACACACTGGAGCGGAGGATGCCCTATTCTTCGCCGCTCCCTGGTTCAGGATAGCAGTCGCTGGCTCAACCATAAAGGGACCTCCGTGACGCCCCTCCGGGAGATAAAAGCGTTTCTGCGTTTTCACACCCTGGAGGAGTTTGGAGGCGCTCTGATTCCTGGGGGCGTCCGCCTGGCTGGCTATGAACCTATCTATGTGGTCCATACCCAGCCTAATGTCCCTCGCCAAGGGAAGAGCCAGCGAAGGCTTCTGCTGCACCAGACTATCCATCATCCTGCTAAGTCTTGAGAGCCAGGCTTGTTCTGTCGAGGGTTTCGGCTCATCTAACCTATGATGTCACCTGATGAGGGGCTAAGACCTTTCTATAGGCGGAGACCTCGTCCGTCGAGCATTCTCCCCCCACTACGAGGCCTTCGGCTATATGGTCCTCCGCCTGAACCTCCACGTCGAAGATGGAGAGTTCCGTGTGAGGGGGAGGCACCTTCCTCTCGTGCCGAGCCATTGGCGGGTCGACTCGCTGAACGGGCGGCTCCGCTGGGATGTGAGTAACCGTCAAGGGTCTACTCCCTCCTGTGGGGTTCCATGGAACTGCGTGCTTCTCTGTGCCAGCTGGCTGGTTCTGTCGTTCCGGGAGGGTCGTCGAAGGGCCGGAGGCCGGGACAAAGCTGCCAGGCCAAAGGGGCGGCTCTCTCCGCCGGGCGGATTAAGCCGGAAATTTCCCGGACTTATGCTTGTCACTCGAGCCTTGGTGCGACGACCTCCGTCGGTGATCGGGTCTACTGGAGGAGCCGTGTTGCGAGGGTGGTGAAGGAGCTCTAGGGAGCCAGCCAGAAGTACTTGGGGCTGTTGAAGCTCCTAGGATGGTGACCCCCACCCATTCGCCTTTCGACGAACGGCTCCTCTTGTGCTTCCTCCTGGGTGATCTGGAACGTCTCCTGGCGTAGCGTGAACGGGACCTTTCCCGTCTCCTCCTCAAGTCCCTCGGTCCTTCGTCCTCCGAGGAGGAGGAGTCTGACCTGAAAGAGGAGACCGATGACTGGTAGGAACGCGAATCTGCTGAGTCGTCCGAAGCGTCTCGAGTTGCTAGTGGGGCTTCGTGCCGGTCCGCTGACGAAGAAGGTTGAAGAAAGACAGGCGGGAGCGTTGCCGACGGCGCCGGGGGAGAGCGAGGAACCTTCTTGCGGGCGAACCAGGTGTCAAACTCCTCCTCCAGTCTCATGGGCGACCTGAAGGGCGTCCTCGGAGGCGCCCATGCGAGGGGGTCCGAACTCGGCGAATCTTCCTTCTCGGCGTCTACCCCGGTCGCTGACATACCTGAAACACATATCCAGGATGCAGGGGAAGAGGACGTAGCGGGCTCCCCCCACATCGGATCGTCGGTAGAGACGGGCCCTGCTGGCACCAGGACCTCGTCTCCCGAACACACTCCCGTCCCTCCCTCAGGCCCCCCACTTGCCTGAACTGACACAACATCCCCATCAACAGACATCACAGACTCCTGGGGAAGAGCAATGAGCCGCTTCCCGCAACGGACTTACCTCGTCCCCTACTCTGGGTAGGGAAAGGCGGCAGAGAACCCCTCTCCGAAGAGACATCGGGCGACGCTAAGGGCAAGGCAAAGCTGGACTTCTTCGGCGATCTCTTGGTCGCTTTCTTCTTCTTAGTGCCGTAGCGCAACCACTGAATTTCGTTCGAGGACTCGCACTACGGACATGTGGCTGTAGGGGAACACACACTGCCCCTACACGACGAACACAAAGAGTGGGGATCGACTTCCGGCTTGGAAAGAAAGGCCCCACAAGATTTACCGGCCATAGGCCCAGGGCAACGGCGGGGATGCTCCATAACGCAACACAAAAGCACCAATTGACACAGGAACACAGAGGGAAAGGTAGGACAAGGTAAGGTTTGAACACGAGGGGACCCGCGTGAGACACAAAGGGTCGCACTGGGTGAAGAGAGCGCAGCGTGTAATCACATCGCGGCCAGAAAACTTACTGGAGGTCGAGACCTGAGCGAGCATGCTCTCTGACCCCGGGTCGCCTCATGGCGCGTATCCCTCCGCCAGAGGTTCCCCTGCATAGAAAATGGAGATAGGGTAAACTACACAAAATTCTGGTCGGTTGGAAGGAGATCTCAGAAACTCCTAAGAAAGTAGTTCGAGGAAAGTACTCCGTGTTGGAACAAAAATAATTTCTTTACAATAGGTCATTAGACATGAGACCACTTCTTAAGAAAGGGTCATAAGACATGAGACCACCTCTTTAAAAAGGGTCATAAGACATGAGACCACTTCTTTATAAAGGGTCATAAGACATGAGACCACTTCTTTAAAATGGTCTAAGACATGTAAATGTCCATAAGTCATGGGACCACTTCTTTAAAAATGGTCATAGGACATGAGACTGCTTCTTTAAAAATGGTCATAAAACATGAGAACACTTATTTAAAAAGTCATAAAAATCCTTTCTTTATAACAGGTCATCAGACATTAGACCACTTCTTAAGAAAGGGTCATAAGACATGATACCACTTCTTTAAAAAGGGTCATAAGACATGAGCCCACTTCTTAAGAAAGGGTCATAGGTCATGAGTCCCTATCTTAAAAACGACCATAGGTCCTAAAGCCATCTAATCAAAGGTCATAATCCCAATCATGGATATTGGGTCATAATTTATGAATTTCCCAACTAAAAATGGGTTAAAGATCATGAACCCTCTTCCTAAGAACAGGTTAAAGGTCACGAGAGGTCGTAGATCGCAAGTCACCTTAAAAAAGAACCAGTGACAGATGGCCTAAGTGGCTCACTGTAAACAATAGTATATATATTTTAATGTTTTCTTATGGGTTCAGCTGCGTTCCTTTTTGCCTTTTACATTCCTCCCAATTCGATTGACTGTATAAATTTTCAACTTCACTTGCCTCCATACTCAAAATTTGTTTATTATGTCCTTTGGCAAGCCTGAAGGGAGACGAAACGTGTGATTTGCAATAATAATAATAAGAAGAAGAAGAAAATGAAGAAGAAGAAAAAGAAGATGAAGAAGAAGAAGAAGAAGACAGTCGAAAAAGAAGACGACGACGACGAAAGTCGAAAAAGAAGACGACGACGAAAGTCGAAGAAGAAGAAGAAGAACTAAAAGGCCGTATTCTTCATGTGCGTTCAAATGTCCCGAAAATCCCCTCCCACATTTGTATAATTACGAACTAAACGAGCCATAACACATTCCCCACGACTAGCTCACACGGCGCGTCATCTCTTCCCGGCAATGCGCACATAATAAACCTTCTTCAAACCTTCCTTACCCATTTGAATACGCTCAGGGAATATCTTCGAATGAAACTGAAGACCCGAGCCACTACCTTCAAGCGTTTGGCATCAAATGGAAATCTCCGCGAAGCGAATTGACAACGATGAAGAAAGGAACCCCACTCGAGTCGTGATAATCCTGGAGCGAGTTTACGTGCTGGTATGCCAACTTGAATGGGAAGATTTAAAATGAGGATGAATGGTATCAGGAGAGGCCACGGAGAAAGAATTTGCATTTCTCATAATCCGTGTGTATTTTAGTGTGCTTGGGAAACTATAAAGGTAGTCCACATA